>NW_010317180.1:1284-17100 GCF_000700745.2 Antrostomus carolinensis | reverse complement strand
GCAGGAATTGTGAAGGGTTTCTAGCCTTGTATTCTATTTTTCTTACATATAATTATGAAGCATTGCATTTCTTGTGCTGTTGTGGTCTAGCTAGAAACAAAGTGAGAAGTATATCTTAATTTCAGATTAGGGTACAATTCAGAATTAAATCGTATTATAACTAAATTGAAAATAAAAAAAAATAATTTAAGTGAAATTAATTGAAGGCTAGTTGAATTAAAACTGTACACTAATAAAATATGTGGTTTTTTTCTTTCTGTGCTTTCACATAAAATGTTAGTTCTATATGTAATTCTTTCTTATTTAAAAAAACAAGTTGGCTTTTACATCAATGACACAGATTCAGACTTAACATAAGGAGGTGCTACTAAAAGACTTTGTATCAATTTCCTTCACTTGACCCTGTATTCACTAACAAGGACTTCTGACAGCCCAGTTATTTGCACTAGTGATCCGAGTGCTGGAGCAGCTCTGCTGTGAGGACAGGCTGAGAGAGTTGGGGCTGTTCAGCCTGGAGAAGAGAAGGCTCTGGGGAGATCTTATTGCACCTTTCAATACTTGAAGGGGGCCTGTAAGAATGGACCCCCCCATCAGGGCCTGTAGCTATAGAACAAGGGGTGATGGTTTTAAGCTAAAAGAGGGGAGATTTAGAGTAGATGTAAGGAAGAAATGTTTTACACTGAGGGTGGTGAAACCCTGGCCCAGGTTGCCCAGAGAGGTGGTAGAAGTTCCATCACCCAAGGGGGTTTGGATTAGATGACCTTTAAAGGTCCCTTCCAACCCAAACCATTCTATGATTCCCTTGCAAGAGGTAGCAAAACTTTCTTGAGAGTCCCAAGTTCTGCAATTTTAGATTTTTTATTTTTTTTTTTCCTGCTGGAATGTGTAAAATAGCAAAGAACCTAATTCTGATCCACAGTCATGCACATTTAATTTCATTAATTGATAATGACATATTTATTTGAACTTTCAGCTTTATAAACTAGATTTCAATAGCTGTTGTCCATATTTTTTAAAACTGAAAAATCTTGTACTGAAAGGATATTATCTGTACCAGGAAAAAACATCCACCTAGTAAACTGTTGTATTGTCAGGGAAATTTTTAAAATTAATTTGAACCTGATCAGCATGGGTGGTGTTTAGGTAAATAGTTCCAAAGAGAGAATTCTAGATAAATATTAAAGTGTACGTATTTGGGGGAAATAATGTGTACATGTGCTTAATTCTTTCTATGAATATGCAAAGTAAAGGATTATGGAGACTTTCAGAAAGTGCTTGGCTGGAAAAGGTTGTTTCTTTTCTAACATGAGTAATATCAGTTGCAAAGACAGGCTCTCTCCTGTCTGTTATTGAGCTAATGCAACCTTTCATTACTGTGCAACTCACAATAGTAACCTCCTGTCCATCCTAAAACACTCAATATTACCACTCTGAGAGTCTGTATGACATGTTAAGAACGTTGAAAAGGGCATGCCTTAGGAAAGTCTCAGGTGTAGCAAGTAAAACATCACCACAGTCATCACTTCAACTCACCATGAACGTTTAGATCCACATCCTAAGAATAAAATATTCTGTCCTTGATTTTTCTACATTTTCTGTTAAAATCTTGAGTCACTATCTTCTCTCTGCCTGCACCTCCTGTGTTCAATACACACAAAAGTGTATCAAGGTTACTACTTTTGTGTAAGAAAAAAGAATCCCACAGCATTTCTTTTTAATAACTGTTCAGCTACAAAATTTTATTGGTATCCTTCTATGTTCCCTCTAGAGGATGTAATGCACAAAAGCATTGCCACGGAACATATAAAATTACAAATGAAATTTATTGTAAAAAGTAGAATGTCTTCTAGACTGGTGTCAGTATTTATTTCATTCATAAACCAAAACTGCAGGTATAATATATTCATTGTCAGCAAGTTCATGTGTGTAAATTGCCATCCAACAGTATTGACTGATATAAGACAGATATTGAAAAGACAATTTAAATTTACTCTTCCAAACATAAACTGTTCCACAAAAGCACTGTAAAAACTCCTTCAAGGTTTTGTTTTGTGCTTTACATTTATGGTTAACTACATAATTTGGTTGTGTCATAATCCACTGTGTTTGGCAATTTGGCATTAAAGGCCTGCAAAGCAGATTGGATCCTCACCACTTCACTGGTAGACAGTTTGAGTCTATGACGGAGCAAGCAAGAGAAGAGGTCTAGACGACGTTGACCAGGTGGAGAGAGTTTATTTACACGATCCCGTATCTCTAACAACTGCAAAAGTGCTGAGTCCTGTGATCCCTGAGTATAGGGGTAGTCCAGCTGCAAAATCAAGTCTCGAATTGCTTCTGGGTCGAAGTGCATGCTGTAGCCAAACACTTGAATGTTATTGATTTTCATGTAGCCCAGATTTCTTGAGGGATCAATAAATTCCAGGGGTTCATAGTAGATGCTCTCATTGCCATTTGGACCGTTTGACTTTATTCGACTCCTCAAATAGATGTGTACGGTTTCAAAAAATGTCTTCCACTTGTTGCCCAGAGTCAGCGTCCAGTTATAACACTGAAGGGGTAAGTCCAGTTTAGTCCGCTCCCAGTCTGGGAAACTGTTTTCATTCACAGGCATAAACCAGCTCTCAGAGTGGCTGCCCCCAAAAGGGTTGACATAAACAGCAAGAACAGGCTCTAAGGTGCTGTTTTTAGTTAGGCAAATTTGAAGGGAGAGGCCCAGTATCATATGGACCAGGCTAGACTTGTACTTGTTACTCTTAAGAGTAAGGAGCATCCGCTTGCGCCAAGAAGGATCAAACCAGCTGTTGAGGCGCATGTCATTGCTGATGAAAATGGCATGGACCTCAATTCTCCGGTCTGTCTTCTGCAATAAATACTTCATTTCCAGGTCCTGAAGGTCAGTCTCGAACCCAATGTAGTGCTCTGTCGATTCTGCCACTTCAGGCTTGCAAAGCCCTTGGCTCAGCATGTAGCCGGCATTGCAGCTCCCACAGCGGGTGCGATTGTCAGGAGCACAGCTCAAGCACGCAGAGCCATCTCCAACCGTGCAGGGAAGGAACCCATGGCAGGCAACCTGGTCATTTGGACAGGTGCATGTGTGAGTCTCTTCAGAGAAGCTTCCCAGGAGGCCGTTTTCATTGCAGTAGAGGAAGGACTGGATGCGGTTGAGCCAATAGTTGGAAGATCTGCAATGTTAAAATAACTTATTTTAACACAAAGAGACACCCGCACACAATAAATACAACCTTGTTATTCTTTATCAGAAAGAGAAAAACAAAGTTGTTTTCAGTAAGCAGATTAAGGCACTAAAGTCAGACGACAGCAGCTGCTGTCAGATAAATACATGTATAAATTGCCTTTATAACAATGAAAATCACAAATGAAAAGTTTCCTTATAAACTCGCAGGCACAACGGGAACATTTGGTTCATGTATTTGCTCTCTCTGTCTCTCTATCAAGGTAGTCTGACAAAGAGCTAGTTTTCTGTAATCGTCTTCAGATTAACATCTTTAAATCCTATGCAGTTGAGATTAAGTTTCCTTATAATATTTGATCAGGGAAGTGCTTTTATGTATCGCAGTGGGTATAACTCTGTACCATCTCTCTCATTATGAAGATTTTTGTAAGCTGGCAAGCCTTCTCGTTACTGGCTGGAGCTGCTTTGATTTATAGACAGTGAGCCAAAACACTTTCCTGGAATGGTAAATTAGACCCTGTACCCCAGTAAAAGAGATTCAGTCTTAATTCTTCAGATGACTTCCACCACAACAGTATCCCTACAGGAAGTCATGCATGAGCATGCTGTGTTTACTTTTCATCTTTGGCTATGAAATTAAAAGATCACTTTAAAGAAGTTCTTGTAATCTCATTTTTGTTTCACTAGAAGCAACAGTTAATGTCCTACATCACACTGGGAAAACAGACACTGAAGCCAACAGGTTTGGCTGATGAGGCGCGGATGCCGGAAGAAAGACAATGGGTACAACAGAGTTACATGGAACTAATCAAGAGAAAAATAATCTTCTTCCTTTGCCTATATTTTTCAATTCTTATTAATCCTAGCAATGCACAGTTTAAAAAGCTTATTTTGGCTGCCGCGATGTCAGATCTATTGTTGCCACATGAATGACAATGGTTGTACAGTTTCTTCCCTTTTCATCACACTGTTTCAAAGAAGAAATGCAAGAGCCTCATTTACTGCTGACTTTCTTTTTAAGTCACATCTGAATTTGTCTCAAGCATTGAATAGTTCATAAATCTTAAATTTTTTTGTTGTTTTTTTCTGACCATAAAAGAAATGCTAAAACTGAAAATATATGGCATCACAAAATCTGAATTTTAGAAACGTGAAAATAAAAATCAGTAAAATCACATCACTGTACACTCTGTTGACTTTGTTTAATCTTTTTTTAAATTATTATTTCTCTTTTTTTTTTTTGGTTGTTGGTGGGAATCTTGCTTTGTTTGTTTTGTTCTTTTTATATACACATAGCCTATTAACATTCTCTAGAAGTGTAACTAAATATAATAACATCCATGACATGAATGCCTAAACCACATTCTTCTTTGTGCTCATTTGAAAGTCACTAATAAGCAAAAATAGTTTGCCAAGTTTATTCCTTCATTTCCTGATTAAAAATCATAATGTCCATTCTACAAACAAGGTCAATGTCATAATATAAAAGTTAATCCAGAACTGAGGAGGACATTAAAGCTATTTTTCTCCCAGGTGGAATGGGAAGTTCCTGTGTACTTTGGATTGCTTTCGCAGTAATCTGTACCTCCTGAGCTTGCCCTGGCAGCTCACAAGAACTGCAGTTCAGGTCTGTAATAACTCTGTTTCCCATTATGGGATGAACTTCGTAGCCAGGTGATGTCTCATATGGTCTATCTTGCTGCTACTACCCCTATGATGCATCAGGGCAGTCAAAACAGAGAAGATCCTTGTCCAAAGGAGTGAAACTAACCTTTCAAAGGTCTTTCATTACATCATTTTCCTAACTCTTTATGGCTCTCTCTGCTTATTTAAGAACTGATACTGAGTTCCAAAAGCTGCTGGATATAAGATATAAAAGTCTGGGGTTTTTACTCTCCTTTAGATCTTTGGATTATGCCATCTGCTTCACAATAACCTTCATAAAGTTGTTTCTTTATTTTGATTTGTTATCTTGGACAGATAACTGGGCAAATTTCAGGACTATGTAATTTGCTTTTCAATCTCCAAGTTTTCTGCTCGTACTGTTGCTACCAGTTGACTGCTACATCAAGGTTAAGCACGTTCAACAGCTGACATTGATCAGGTTTGTAAATGTAAATTTTAGCATCCTCCTCCACCTCTCCTGTGAAGAGTAGTCCATGCCATTGAAAAGTTTTGTTATACATTAGGAGCACATTTCCAGATAATATCATTTTGCATAGACCAACTCTGAGCTTACAGCTGTGGTTTTTAATTCATCTCAGAAGACGATAAACATTTGAAGACTTGCTGTAAAGATTTCCCGTGTATCACAGGATGTCAGCCATAGAGACTAAACCTGCTTGGCTCACTCACACAAAACATCAATGGTGCTACATAGGTTGTAGCATTTAAGGATATGTTTGAACGAAATACTCTAGTCAGAAGAAAGCTAACTGTGCCTAATCTCCAAAACCACAGAGACCCATGTGACTATGTTAGTTTTTCATCAGACATTAGTGGCCTGGACTTGGCATTGTGCTAGCATGGACAATAAATTTCTATATGGGTTGAAGGTTTAACATTTATCTTGGCTTGGAGATCAGGCACAGTTAGTTTTAAACCACACATCAACTATGAATTTTTGGAGCCTAATTTTACATTCCGATAGATTTTAATGAGTGAATTTTTTAATATTGCTTTAAGGAGATGTATTAAGTGTCACTGGCAAGGTTTTCACAGTGGAGGGGTGGGCACAGGAGTGTCCTCTGAGGAGCATCAAGAGGCCAGGGGCTGTCCCATACTGGACACTGCTGGTCCTAGACAGTTCCAGCTGGTTCCAGCCACCTGTTCTTATCTTGACCCACAAGCTTTTTTATCTTATTTCCTCCTCCCCTCCTGTTGAATGGGGTCAAGTGAGAGAATGGATGGATGGATGGCAACCAGCCTGGGTTAATCCATCACATAATGTGAGGGAGATAATTTGCAGCTTTAAGTCGATCCCTGTTATATTTCATCTACCCTTTCTTCCTCTTAGATCTAGTGGATAGCATCACAGCAGTTTTTGTATCTTGTACTACTACTTATTGTTCTGCTTAGTATTTGGCAGTGAAATAAGTCAAAGAATGTTCTTCACATTAATTTTTTCATATAGAAGAGTTTTTAGGAAAATAAGGGGGTTACTCCTCCTGTGGATACACCTGAGCATGGTTGGATGGGACAAGTATCTGGAATGCCAGGCTCCAGGCAGAGAAAGAAAGGGAGGCTGTGGCCTTACTGCAGATGCATGAAGAAAAGGGAGCTGGGAAAGCAGGGAAGGAATTCCCTCAGTTCATGAAGGTGATGGAAAGAGGGAGAGATGGTGAGGAAGAAGGCTCTGTTGGAAGAGGATAATTTTATTTTGTTGGAATAAACCTATATAAACCAGCAAAATTAATTTACTGGCAAGGGCTGATTTGGTTTGGGTTCTCACTTCTCCAGTCACACGGTTTTTAAAACTTTTCTTTTTTTTTTTTTTTTTTTACCTTATTAATGATCTAATCTACTGTTTCCATTGTTATGAGAAGCAAAATCTTTAATGCCACTTTTTTTTTTATTTTTATCTTTATAAGCCTACCTTCCTTCTTTCTCTTGCTAAGGGATGGAAGAAGCAGTTTCAAAGTCTACATCAAATTATACATAGCTGCACAATTAAGTAAGTTTCCTTTCTCAAATCTAGATATCACTTTCTAATAGTTATATACAACTAGTCATATATAGCATTTAACTTATTAAAACAACTACATCTTTGATCATTAGCAGTTGCAAGGAGATCAAGAACTTTAGAGGGAAGGAATTTTTCTCCTTATTCCAAATAAAGTTCAAAACAATAAACTTGTAATATTTTTTACCTTATTTTGATTTTTTTAACTTGATCTTTTTTTAAGTTGTCATTGAGCAATACTGTTACTCTTTGTTAATTTATTGCTTTCACTCAAGTAAATTAAGTAAATTAAGTGGAAGTTCATAAAACATCAGCAATAACTACTTCATTTAAGCCATTCATCCTTAATTAGACAAATTCACACTGGAATGTCATTCTGAAAGCTTTATTTTCCTCCTAGAAATAACAGATCATTTAAAATTCTGGACTCTGCAGTCAAGGGGAAAGGGTTGGTTAGAAGCAGATGCTTCCTGCAGGTCAACACCTGACTGAACAGCTGCTACAGTCAGAGAGGCAGGGCTTAGGCTTTTACAGCCACTGGAACTCCTCTGAGGGTAGATGGTGACTGGGGAGAGATAGGATCTAACAGAAAACAACAGGTGACATCTTAGGTGACAGACTTGCTGACCCTGTGAGAAGGACTTCAAGCAATGTTAGCTTGGGGCTGGAGTCAAAATGGGGACTAGGGAAAAAAGTGTCTGGGAAAAACCTTCCCACCAGAAAGTGGTGCAGCTATGGACCCATCTGCAGTGCCTCGACACAGACGCAAACAGTGTAGGAAAGAGGTTGAAGATATGGGCACAGTTGTGATGTATGACTTCATTGGGATCACAGATATGGTGGGATGAGCCTAGCATGTTTGTGATGGATGAATAGAGACTTTGGTGGCAACAGGTGGGGAGAGGGTGTAACTGCACTCCACACAGAGTGCTTTGAACTAAAACTTTGCTGTTGAATGAGCAATGAACTGGTCAGGATCTTAAGGGCTGGGATTAGAGGAGGGTCCAGCAATAGGAAGACTGGTCAGAATCTGCTACAGACCAGAACATCAAGAACAGGAAGTGGATGAATCCTTCCTCAACCGGCCAGATGGAGCAACATGACCACAGGTCCTGACCTTCATAAGGGACTTCAACCATCCCAGCAGTGATGTTGGTGGTGGGGTAACATGACAGGACACAATCTAGGAAAGTAATGAAATGCATTGAAGATAAATGTTTTATGTGGATGTTGAAGGAACTAAATAGGGAAGATGCTCTGCTGGAGCTGCTACTCATAAATAGGGAAGAACTCGTTGACGATGTGAAAGTTGATGGCAGCCTTGGCTGCAATGACTGCAGGATGCTCAAGTCAAAAATCTCAAAGGAAGTGAGGGAGTCAAGTAACAGAATAGTTATCTTGGTCTCCAGGAGAGCAATCTTGACCTTGTTCAGGGAATTAATAGGTTGGATACCAGGTGAGGCTTTCCCAAAACGTAAAACAGCCTGGGTGATGTGGTTGGTCTTCAAGAATGGTGTCCTTATAGCACAGTAGTCCATTTGGATGTGCAGGAAGTTGAGCAGGCATAACAGGAGGCTGACTTGGATGCACAGAGAACTCCTGTCTGAGCTCAAATACCAAGTCTGTCTACATTCAAAGTTGTGAAAGGCTACAGACACATGGCCTGGACATACAGTGACTAAATTCATGATATTTTGAAATGTTTTGAGCAATGTGTTTTGAAATGAGTGAGCAATGTGAGTGATAACAAGATAACAAGAAGAACTTCTAAATGCACATTTACAACACACGTCAGATCAAGGAAAATAGAGGCCTGCTGCTGAAGGAGAAAGGAGACCTAGCAACAGAAATTATTGATTTATGCAGTGTTTTTTTTCCCTTGCTCTTATGTAACATGATCTGTTCTAAGGCAGAGAAATACAAAGTCTTGTACCTAGAACTAGAAAAACACTAAGCAACAGTTCAGGCTGGGTATACCCCCTAGAAAGCAGCTTTATGGGAAAGCACATGAGATCCTAGCAGATATGAAGCTGAACAGTTGAACATCAGCTAGGACTATTGCCTTGTGCCAAAGAAGACCAAGTGCACTAGTAAAGCCAACAGCACAAATGCAGCAAATATTCCTCCATTTTTGGTACTTGCAAAATGGCATCTGGGACTTTGTCTCAGGATTTAAATCATCTGTAGAAGAGAATTATTAACAGACTGGAACAAGTCCAGTGAAGGGCTACCAAGATGTTCAGAGAACGGGACCACATAACATACGAGGAGAGCCTGAAGAAACTATGTTTATGTAGGCTGAAGAAAATAAGACTAAAAGATGATCTAAATGCTATCTCCAAATAACTCTGGAAGGATGTAGAGGAGATGGGCCCAGATACTTCTCCAAGATACACAGATAAATGACAAGAAAAAGTGTGCAAAAGTTGTAGCAAAGCAGTTTTGATTAGAGAAAAGGAAAAAATTCTTCATTGTGAAGTTGGCCAAACACTATAAGAAGTTAGTGAGTGAGATTAGGAATCTCAATCATTGAAGATGTTAAAAACTAGATGTCCCAAGCCCCTGACCAGATTTTGAAGGTGACCCTGGTTTGGGCACATAACTTTCAAAGCTCTGTTACAACATAAAATATTCTATGATTCTGTTTTTGGTTTACTTGTAGCTGGAATTTTTAGGAGAATTACAAATATAATTAGAAGTATTAAAATCAGTACCTAACTCTACTGCTTTAGAGATGTTTATGTACTTCTACAATTTGATACTTTAAGATGCTGCCCTCTCTCAGTGCCTATTGCCAGTGGACATCAGGTAGATCTCTAATATCTACAGAGAAAAAGAAACTCCCTTCCTCGATAATGTATAAGCCATCCAAGATTCTGCTACTTTTTCTGAGCTCATTATACAAGACCACGCTCATTATACAGACCAATTAAGACCACTGAGCTGTATAATATCTTCCACGAGGACCTCAGCCACAGGTTGACAGAGAAGTTCACACAAATGACTGACATTCCAGTTCAGTAATTGCTCCTATATTATGCCATGTAGTTCTGAAAATACCACTAAAATGAAAAAATGTTCAAGGAAAATCAAAAAGTCGGTTAAATATATTTTTGGATTTTAAAGCAATCCAGTATTCATTTTCTTTTTTTTTTTAGATAATTTTGTTGTTGCCTCCAGACAATGGTAGAATGTGAGAACATGCTCAGTGCACTTAGTATGAGACAACCAAAATCTCACTTTTCTTACAGGTAATTATTTTATTCACATAAGATTCAGACAGTGTTGTTTATTACTTGATGCCATTCATTAGGTTTCCTTTTTCTATTATATTAGGTCTAATTATTCTTTAGTTTTCTAAGGTGGCTGAACTAGTTCTTGGTTTTCTATGTACTCTATCCAAAATTCTAATGCCTTTCTTTCATTATTCACCATTTTACATATTAAAGATCTGCTCCTTAGTCTGATGGCGGAAAGAAAAATGTTTATTGAGTCTATTGTAGGACTTCATTGTATTTTCCCACTATTTCGTACTTTTTCAGAATTGATATGTGATGTCTACAGAAGTCACTAGGAAAAACTCCTGTTTACTTTGATAGGGACAGAATCTAAACCTCTGACTTCAAGCTCCTAAAATCCGAGTTAAAGTTAAGAGGCTTTGCTCCAAATTTAGTGTACTGGTGTTCTTTCCTTCAGGTGTAATAATTTCTTGGTATTTCCCTCCATTCCTCATCACATTACTCTGTACACATTCCCCCTATTCTTTTATCTTTAATCAGTTTTATATAATAATTTATATTATCATTGTCTTAATGGGGGACTAGTGACAAAGGCTGTTTATCTGGAGCAGTTGCTTCTTGTTTATAGAGGTTAATAAATAAATTAAGACAATTAGCTTCTGAGGGAGGGTTGAAAGAACTCCTCAATTATTATTTAAATGACACTGCAAATATTATTATATGATTTGGAAAATTATATTTACTGGCCTGATATGTTAGTTTTCCAAACATTGAAATGCAGAACTCCTGACTTCTAAACCTAGTGAAACCAGCAAGGATCTTCCTACTTACCTCAATGAGCTTAAAAAGGGATGGCTGAAATATCTGTGCCTTCAGAATAATGCAAAATTATATGCTGAGCTATAATAAAAAGGGTTTTTTTGGTGAATCGTGTACTTGAAATCAATACTTTACCTTAGAATAAAGTAATATTTAATTTAATGAAATAAAATTCATGATAAATATAGGGTACTTCTTATCAAATTATATAATCATAGAATCATAGAATGGTTTGAGTTGGAAGGGACATTAAAGATCATCCAGTTCCAACCCCCCTGCCATCAGCAGGGACACCTTCCACTAGACCAGGTTGCTCAAAGCCTCATCCAGTCTGGCCTTCAACACTTCCAGGGAGGAGCAGCCACAACTTCCTTGGGCAACCTGGGACACTGTCTGACCACCCTCACAGTGAAGAACTTCCTCCTAATTCCTAATCTAAACCTCCCCTCTTTCAGCTTAAACCCATTTCTCCTTGTTTTGTCATTAACTGCCCTTATGAAAAGTCCCTCCCCAGCTTTCTTGTAGTCCCTTCAGGTACTGGGAGGCCAGTACTTGAATGAATTAGAGCTCCTTAGAAATTCTTTAGATTTTTTTCAAGACTTCTTTTGTTTTTTAATATTGAGTCATTGAAATCAACCTGTCAAAAGCAGCACAGAGTTACAAAGGTGCTAAGTCCAGGATAGAATTTCTAGGAAAATATAAATATTATTGATTGCCCTATTAGTTGAATACCTGTTGCATTTATAGGAAATAGACCATCAAGCCTCTGCTCTGACTTATACAGAGTAGAACACTGAGCCAGAAAACCCATACAAATCACATATTCCTACACTTTAGTTAAGACCCTTAAACTGGCTCTCCATTATTCTGAGTTTTCAATCTCACCTTTGACTGCAAAGAATTTCTGGTGAACCTTGTGTCTTATGTAGATGAACATGGCCCTCTATCTCTATTTAATTAGTTAGATTATATACATCAATATGAATATACTTAGTTGTGTGTGACAGTATTTCACAAATTTTCTCAATTCATAAAATTTACTGGGATATAGATTGTTAACTAATTATGGTTTAACAGCTCCAACTCCACCTTCTTACACTGAACCCTTTTCCTACTGTACTGCAAGAAGATCAGGCTGCTGACTGTTGACGAGACTCTTTTGTAGTTGATGCATAGGTTGCATTAAGCAGTTGGTTACGATGCTTTCAGCTAGAATACTCACCGGGTGTGCTGGTTTTGACTGGGATAGAGTTAATTTGCTTCATAGTAGCTAGTATGGAGCTATGTTTTCAATTTGTGCTGCAAACAGTGTTGATAATGCAGAGATGTTTCCATTATTGCTGAGCAGTGCTTACATAGAGTCAAAGCCTTTTCTGCTTCTCAACCCATCCCACCAGTGAGTAGGCTATGGGTTAGTCACTGTGTCTTCAGTGCTGGGGGTGCACTGGAGACAAAGTTTTTATCAAAGTCTGTAGTGACAGGACAGGGGTGACAGTTTTAACATAGAAGAGGGGAGATTCAGAGTAGATATAAAGAAGAAATTTTTTATAAGGGTGGTGAAACACAAGAACAGGACACCCAGAGAGATGGTAGAAACCCCATCCCTGGAAACATTCAAGGTCAGGCTGGACGGGGCTCTAAACAACATGATCTGTTTGAAGATGTCCCTGCTCACTGCAGTGGGGTTGGACTAGATGGCCTTGAAAGGTCCCTTCCCACCCAAACCATTCTGTGATTCTATGATTCTATGAAGCTGGGAGGGGAATAAATTCCTTGTTTTGCTTTGCTTGTGTAAATGGCTTTTACTTTACCTATTAAACTGTCTTTATCTCAACCCACAAGTTTTCTCACTTTTCCGATTCTCTCCCCCATCCCATCAGGCAGGAGTGAGCAAGCAGCTGTGTGGTGCTTAGTTGCTGGCTGAGGTTAAACCACAGCACAGGGTAAAGAAAGCCTGCCATGTAATCTCACTTTTACACAAGCACAATAATAAAAAAAATAGGATAATTCTGTGGAAGTTAATGTATCAGTTAACGTCAGCCAAGTTTCTGATGAGAATCATCTTAATGAGGAATATAAATCTTCAGTGTTTTGGTAGGTGAAATAATTCTACATGAAGTTGCACTGTATTACTTCTTATGAAATGCTCTCTAATTCTTAATTCTAAAGTGTACTTAAAGTATTTTTCAATCTTTTATTTTTTTTGCTATGAAGTAACTTTCCTTTAAAAAAAGTAATTTCTTTCAATAATAGCAGTTGCAAGTTTAATCCAAAACATGTGCTTACTCTTGTTCAATACACTGTAACATTAAATGTAAGAACAAAGCAGTATGGTCACCCTATATAATAGCTGTAGCAAGTATTTAATCATGTTATGACACTTTTACCTCCTTGTCTGCCTCACTAAGTTCTTAACATCTGTTGTACATCAGATGGCTCAGTAGCAGATGATGAGTACTCAGCGAGGCAGATGCTAAGTAAAAAAATGAAGAAAATTTAACAAGTGTAGTGGCAATAAAATATCCATTACCTACTTTTCCCTCCTTTGGAAGCTCAGTCCAGTATAAATCTGTAAGACAGCATCATCAATACTAAATGCACTTACAGGCATCTCTCAGATGTCCTAGTCTTGAACTTGTGGGATCACATCTTGGGAAGGACAAATAAGACTCCCAAGTACTTTGTTTCTGTGCTGTGATTCATAACAAGAACATTAATTGGTACTAAATTTGATAATGGTATTTATGTGAATGCAATTTTCTTATGGGAATCAGGGCAAAACTACTGACTGTACAGGCACTAGAAGGCCACTGAGTGATTAAAAGAATGAATGGAGCATGACCAGCAGGTCAAGGGAAGTTCTCCTCCCTCTCTACTCTGCCCTGGTGAGACCACATGTGAAATACTGTGTCCATCCAGTTCTGGGGTCCCCAGTTCAAGAAAGACAGGGATCTTCTGGAGAGAGTCCAGGGAGGCCATAAAGATGATGAGGGGCCTGGAGCATCTCTCCTGTGAGGAAAGCCTAAGAGAGCTGAGACTCTTCAGCCTGGAGAAGAGAAGACTGAGAGGAGACCTTATCAATGTCTATAAATACCTGAAGAGTGGGGGCCAAATGGATGGGGCCCGGCTCTTCTCGGTGGTGCTCAGTGACAGGACAAGGGGCAATGGGCACAAACTGGAATACTGGAAGTTCCAGACAAACTTAAGGAAAAACTTCTTTCCTGTGAAGGGTGATGGAACCCTGGGACAGGCTGCCCAGAGAGGGTGTGGAGTCTCCATCTCTGGAGATGTTCCAAACCCACCTGGACACTTTCCTGTGCAACCTGGTGTAGGGAACCTGCTTTGTCAGGGGGGTTGGACTGGATGATCTCCTGAGGTCCCTTCAAATCCCTATGATTCTGTGTTTCTATGAATGTTTTTAGTTTATTCAGCCTCACAAAATCAAAGCAGTGCTATAACTGTCACTCAAATAAACATACCTGAAATTATCGTACTGGGGCTCATGTTACAGGTATGTCCATGAGACTCTCAATGACAGCTGCAAATCCTCCTCAAAAAGATGACAAACAGGAGCAGTGCAGCTGTTCTGAGTTCACATCATTCTTACAATTTCACAGCTGGCTCCACTCAAGCTAAATACCTTAGAGCTGATCTGAAAATCTGAGGTAGCTATATGGCCCATGATGAAAGCAAGATAAGAATACTGTGGAGTAGGGGAGGAATAGGATACTTTTTTAAATGTATATAAAGGACAGAAAAGTCTCTGCTTAGAGAGATGCCTTTCCTAATAATCCCCTGTTAGCATACACAGGAAGGATATTAATTAGTTATGAAATTTTAATGTAAGTGTTGTTTCCATACGATAAAATTGCTTCCAGCATAGAAGTGGATGGGGGAACTAAAGAAATCTAGTTTGGTGTAAAGCTCCTCTGTGGTGGCAATACTACAGGAAAGAGACTGGGCGAGCCAGGAGGTTTTTTTCTGGGGTTATTTTGTTGGGATTAATAACAATCTAAACTGAATCTACACTGATTTATAAAAGTAAAACACCTTGTTCTCCCGTTAATCACATTTATGAGAATCTTTGCAGATCCCTTAGCCCTTGAGCTGCCATTGTGCAGCTGTTTCCTGCCCCCACCACCATTTTTAAGGCTGTTACTCTATATTTTAAAACCAATAATACATGTTACTTTTAAATTCTTCATAGTCTTTGTATTATGAGAAGCAGAGGAATTAAGCCCCTGCATTAAATGAATAAACTGATTGCACCTCATAGAACAAAACTGCCATGAGTTACCTGATATTTGAGACTAAACAATATTTTGACATTAAAGTATTTATTATTTTAGAGGATATTTCCAGTTAGCCTCTTATGAATTCATTTACAAAAAGTTGTAGCTTTAACTATGCTAATGTTGCACCCTTTAAATTCTTATAACAAACTTTTTCTAGTGTGAAACTTTTTCACCACACACATCAAATAACTGTTACAGAAAAAGCATTTTAAGATAATGTACCCATAATTTTCTGACACAGCTATAATCATAATGACCATTGTGCTATACTGGAATAGGAATCAAAATGCTTTGTAGTACCAGCTATTTTTTTTAAAGAGGTTCAAATCAGAAACAAGCTTTGAGAGCTTTTACTAAACAATGATCCTTAGCACAGCAGGGACAAAGGAAATATCAGTCAAATTAATTAATGGTGTCTAAAACGGAAAGAAAGGAAGCAGAGGTGTTAGGAAAAATGAGAGTTGTTGTGTGCAGGTGGCAGAAAGATGCCACGCACACACACCCCCCCTCCAAAAAAAACCCAAACCACCAAACCAAGCCCCCCCTCCCAAAAAAAAAAAAACCCAAAAACCCCAAAAAAAAACA
>NW_010317180.1:0-1188 GCF_000700745.2 Antrostomus carolinensis | reverse complement strand
GGTTCATTCATTCATCTTGGACCACAGATTATCCACTAATTCTGTAGAATTTTAAGTGGACTTTTCTAGATGTATATTAAAGTGTAATTATTAAAAAAATGTGAAGTTATAAAAAGCTTATCTAGATGTTTCAGTGTTAGTCAGCTTAATGTGCCCATTTAAGACATGAGAAAAAATAATAACCAAGCTTACTGTAACATAAGCACCTTTTTTTTGTGTGAAGGAAAAACAAGGTATTGTAATAAGATTAGACAATTGAAAGTAGACCCCTTGCTGGGTCCTGTACAGCTTTTCATCCACCAGTACCCCCGAGTCCTTCTATGAAGGGCTACTCTTGATCTCTTCATCCCCCAGTCTGTACTGATATTTGGTATTGCCCTGTTACCCTGCACTATTGCCAGCCTTTCCCTCCCAGCTGGATTTATTAGTTTCGAAAGAGGTTCACATTAATATAACTTGAGGCTCATAAGGTAGATGTAACAATGAATGAACCAAAGAGAAGAACACTGGCTTAGAAAAAGGAGAAAAAATTAGATAGGATTTTGAAATGAAAATACTTTCCACTGAATAATGTAAGATGGAAGAATAAAAGTAGCTAATTAAGAGGTGTCTTTCGATCTTAAAATACATCTAGCTATGAAGCAATCGTAGTGTAATTACGAGGACAGGTTTTCATCACATTGTTTCTATATGATGACATAAGCCTAATTTGAATACTTAATCTGTAGGAGGAAGTGAGCCCTTCAGGGCTACTGAGACCAATTGGATTCCCTTGTCAACACAATCTGAGGCCAAATGCAGAAGTTCAAAGATAGCTTAAGATGTAGCTATTAGCTCCATTTGCAACAATAACAAAATATACCAGCAGCTCCAGTTTGCAGTGGAAATTCTAGAATTAATATAGAAAGTAGACTTGACTGAAAGGTCTTCATATGTGTTGCAGCAGATCACAAGCTATGCATACAGATTACTGGATATTTTAATGTTATGCTTAGGATAGGAGAAAGCAGCATCCGTGTTTTTCGAGTATTTTATTCAAAAGAAGAGTAAAATAGAAAATTCAGAGACTGGAGAAAATTTCTGAGCTGGAAGTTTTAAATATTTTTGTATTCTTAACCACACAAAAAAAATGAAAAAAAACCAAAACAAACAAACCGAAAACCTGCTGAAAAAAGCATCCAAAGTTTT
>NW_010317179.1:0-17534 GCF_000700745.2 Antrostomus carolinensis | reverse complement strand
GGGGGGAAGAGAGGGAAAGAAAGCAGAAATGTTGCTTTGAAGATAAAGGCTGAAATGTTTGCTTTTACCTTTATTTTAAAGTATAAGAATAACCTCATGCACCAGTATGGGGCTAACTGGATGGAAAGCAGCTTTGCACAAAAGGACCTGGAGGTCCTCATGGACACCAGGTTGAACACGGACCAGCAATGCACCCTTGCAACAAAGCAAGCCAGCAGCCTCCTGGGCTGCATTAGGCAGAGCATTGCCAGCAGGTGGAGGGAGGTGATCCTTCCCCTCTACTCAGCACTGGGGAGATACACCTGGGTATTGTGTCCAGTGCTGGGCTCCCCAGTACAATATAGATTGTATTGAGCAAAGGGACATGAAGGTGATTAAGGGATTGGACCATCTCTCTCTCATACAAGACGAGGCTGAGAGAGCTGGGACTGTTCAGCCTGCAGAAGAGAAGGCTCAGGGGGATCTTATCAATGTCTGTAAATACTTGACAGGAGGGTGTAAAGAAGACAGAGCTGGGTTCTTCTTAGTGCCCAGTGAAAGGATCAGAGGAAATGAGAACAAATGGAAATATAGAAAATTTCATCCAAACATAAGAAAGAGCTTTTTGTTGTCAGGTTGGTCAAACATCAGAACAGGTTGTCCAGAGAAGTTTTGGAGTCTCCTCACTTGGGGATATTCAAAAGATGTCTGGACATGGCTCTGTAGCTGATCCTGCTTTGAGCATAGAGTTTGGATGAGATGATATCCTGAGGCCATCCTGTGATTCTGTAGTATAGCATGATGAGTATAATGCACACTAACTCACTGACTCCTAATGAATACTGATCTGTTTGCAAGATGGAGGGTGTGGTGGAGGGTCTGAGGGCAGCAAGACAGGGAAATCAGTTTGTTATTTTCTTCTTGAAACTCCTGAAACTATTAGTTTAAATAAAATTCTTATTAAAATATGTTTTCTACAACACTACATTTTTCCAATTGACAGCGAGTATATAGTGCCAAGTTTGAATAAATTAAAAGAGTAATAAATCTGAATTAAAATCCTCTGGCTTACAACCCTACACAAAGATGTGTATTGCATATATAAGCCTTCACTGAACATTGTACTTTTTTTTCCTTGTGGAACCATCTTCCATTTTCTCATGGATATCTTTACCTAGGTATTTCACTGCTTGAGATACATCTAGAATTGCCACTATGAACCAAATACCCAAAGTGCACATTGAATAAGGACTTGTAAATAGGTGCAGGAATAAGAGCAGGATACAATTTATTGTAATATATAACTCTACTGTGAAATAAAGGTTCAAATTTAACAGAAAGGACAAATTCTAGTCTGGATGCACCAGTGTAACTCTGTGTCAACAATATATTTTCTTCAAATGTCCAGATATGTAAAAAAGACTAGAATTTTGCACTAATATTTACTCCTGTTTCCACCTTCAACTGCATATTCTAGTCTTCCTCTCTGTTTCAGCTATATAAATTATGGGTTTGGGGGTGCAAAGGAGAGTTACTAGACATTTTTTGTGTGAAACAGGGCTAGAGAGCAGTGAAGCTGTAAGGACAACAGGAGAGAAGAGAATGTTGACTTTCTCTGATAAACTTGTTCTATGCACTCCCACTATAGATGTAATTATGGCGCATTAGTACACATTACTTTGATTTCTATGGGAAGTTTTGCACCAGATTAAAAGAAAGGTCAAAAAATAAATATTCTACTGCTACTGAACAAACTCCACAACAATATCATACCTCTTATTAATTCCTCTGTAATTTGCTTCATTCAATCTAGTTTTAGAAGTACATTACTTTAATAGCACATTATTCATCATGGAAATATCTGCTTATGTTATGACTTGTTATGGAACACATCATGACACAGCTTTACCTCAGCGATTTTCCTTCTCATTACCTCTACACTTCATCAGTTTTCACACTGTGGATGCCATCATGGTCTGAAAGACTGTCAGTAACAATGGGAATGAAACATAACAGTAGAAGAGGCTGGATGGGCTGTAGCAAGATCTCTATCATGTCTCCAATTAAATTATCTTGAAATTTTGCTTTGTTTTTTGTAAGGTTTCAACAACAAGCAGTGTATCCTTTTCATCTCTTTATCTTCTCATGCACTAAGAGACACCATGGTGATTTCTTCATATCTCTGTATTAAGACAACATTTTTGCACTGCAAAGGACTATTAACTACATTTCATAATAATCTTTTCCTAAGCACCATTAACATAATTAACAGCCTGTTAACTAAGGCATTAGACCTTCAGCATTACATAATAAATTGTAAATCCACAGCTGGTAGGAGACCCTTTCAACAGAAAGACTTCTCAGGAATACAACAGCCAGAACTGTGAAAATGTTTGTTCAGTGATGGAGAACTTTCAGCGTCCATTAGAGAAGAACAAATGTCTGACTTAAGTTGCTTCAAAAATGTACTTAAATAAATATCATGCTAAGGAGCTGCAGTTCCACCAGCTAAAGCTCCAGCAAAATTGGTTAATTATTCTTTTAAAGACTACTTCCTTAAAGGACATAATTTTGCTACAATAGCTATGTATTGGGTCATTAACTACACTTCAGCAACAATTATTTTATATTATTGTGAACTTTTCAGAGAAACTTTAAAGTAGACAACAAAGATCTTGCTGGACATTAAGAAGCAAGTAAGGCAAAAGCTATAAAGTCCATCCATCTTGAGATACCTTCTTTTGAGTAAATAATTTGCTAATAGCTAATATCCTACAAGTTTCCTTAATATTATTAAAGTGACTGCAATAGCCAACAACTATAATTCTCATGCCAGGTTTGCCATACAACTCTTAAGTTTATGAATTTTAATTTCCTCCCCCCTTCTCCCCCTTTTTAAAACAGTACCACACTGCCATAACATAACAATGTTAAAGGAACATAGCTCAAGATTCTTTTTTACATACACCAGTGCTTTTTTGTATTTGTCTGGGGAATGAACTTCTGTTAGACCAAATTAACTCACTTGTGATATACCTCACTCAGCCTTTGCCACAAGAGCTGCCACAACAAAAGTTGCTGTGCCCTACTTAGGAAATCAGCACAGAAGCAAGCAGCATAATGGCACCATTATGAGAACATTAATAAACTGTCGACTGCTTAGACTGCTTTAGAAAAGTCTAGGGGCTACATGGCTGCCAAAATGATTGCCACTAAGTTGTCACAATGTGCTAGAGCAAGAGAAATAATCAATATAACTTTGTAAATTTGAGATGAAGAACTGCACTGTTCCTCCTGAGCTTTCCAGTAGACTCAAATCCTAACACTTCTTCTGCAAGATATGAGTTGAAGAAATTACATATATAAAAAACCCCATAATTTGCCTTTAACCATCCTTTACTTTCCCAGTCATTAAAACAATCAACTCCTGTGTCAATCCAAAAGTGAGCTGTTTTACATGAAAACTTTTTCTGTTCCTCTCTTGAGCTGTCATGTTTCTCTGTTGTATGCCTTTCATTTTTTTTTAGCCTGGTTAAGGAGTAAGAAAGCAAGCAAGCAAAATTGCTAGGGCTTGTTTGTTTGCTTTTTTGCAGTCATTCAGTGTATGAGCAACTGAAGGATGAATGCAGAGAACAGACACAAAATAAAGGCAGAAAAATAAAATACTGCAATAGAAAACATTGCTTTGTGCTTTTAGTTGCTGAATTTTCTTGGGCAGTCACACTCTTGGTAACTGAAAGCCATCATTTTGCTAAAAGTGTGAAAAGGAACAAGAGCCTCTCCTGCTTCTAATATCGGCTTAGGCCCCCTTACCCATGTCCTGCACTCCCAGTGCTGTTGTTGTGGGCTGCTTATACATCCACTTTTCCTCCAGAGGCTTTCATCCTTTCTTCATCACTCGGTAAGGAACAAAGCTTTAGCTTCAAACCTGCAAGTCCCCGGTCAAGACTCGCTTCTGTAACTATTAAAGACTCTGCAGGTGTGACAGCATCTAGCACAGCTGAGCAAAATTCTCATAACAGCCCCCAACACCATCACGACAGCATACCTAACACATCTATGAACTAAGACCTACAACCCAGGAAGCACATACAGCCAAGACAATACTGTCATTTACCTTAGGTTTGTTCTCCAATATAAAAGTAAGACAAGAGAGTTGCAGATAAACAGAAACCACAGTACTCTCAGCCATGACATTTCAAAGGGAGTCAGAGCACAACAAGATTCCCCATAGGATGCAGAGCAAGAGCAGTTTACTTTACTAGGATGGTGGATTTGCTAGCATCTTTAAGGAAATCATGCAGATCCTAGCTGTGTATGCTTCCTAATGGTTGCAAGCTCATATAAACCTGCATCTTTGTGAGTTAAGCTTCTACTCTCTCCCTGCTTCTTAAGAGCAAGCAGAGATTTTAATATTTAAAAGGATTCAAGGAAGTAAAATTGTCTTCCCCTGTTTCCATGTTTCTTAGTCTGAAAATCCCAAACATTTGTTACACTTTCCGAAATCCTTCTTCAGGATAGCAATGGAGGATGTGAAAGAACCTGACATTGGATACTAAAGCCCCAAGGGGCTGGATTTACTCTCAAGTTTGATCACATGAACACTGTCTTCAACACAAGATAATATAATGAAGTGATCTGAGGCATATGTGAGACACAAGGATATGGAGCAGAAAAGCCTTATGAAGAAAGGAAAAATTAGGATTAAACTTATGTTTTGTAGGGTTTTTTGAGCTTTCTTCCATCCATCTTCTGATATGCAATTGTAAGTGTTAGAATTAATACATACTCCATTCCATCTCTATGGATAAAAGCCAAACAGATTATTTATTCTATATTTTTAGTACAACATCATGAACACACATTTCTCCAATATTTGCCTTGTAAATAACCACAAAAGCACTCATTTTTCAGATTTTCATCACAAATATTATTGTGTCTCTTCAGTCCACCCATCTTTCCTGAAGACAAATAATTTGATGTAACAGGGAAAAGAATTTGAACATAAACCAGAGTTCATGCACACAGGGGAAATCACTAAGGAAAACAGATTTATGGTCACTGTATTGTGAATAAATAGCTCTTTGATATATGCTACAAAATGAAATATATATATATATCAGCTAGTTCCTACACTTATTGCACAGGTAAATACAAAGTATGTTAAAAAACTGAATCCTTACTGAGTACAAAATATGATTTGCCATTAACATTCAGCAAATCTGTCTGTTGAAACCATTTAAAAATATTCTTACGTATCTTGACCTATAGTGATCTGTCAAAGTGGTTTATAAATCATTAATTTTTGATCATGATACTATAGCTAGACCTTCCATTTCACTGATGTTACAGATTGGGGTCAGGTCCAGAGCAGAAGATTCTCACTAAAAACAATTCCCAGCTGAACTGGGTAATGCACAAAGACAGTGAGAGGCTTTAATGATCAAAGCAAACACCCTGAGCTGCACTTTGAAGAGGCAGCAGGTCATTTAGGGTCTGCTACATGAAGAGTAGATGCTGACTGTGCCAAAGAACATAATTTCTGGGCAGGTCCATCCATTGAGATGACAGCAGCCGTCATTCTGCTTCCACAGGACTGGGCTAACATGGAGCAGGATGACTAACTCCCTCACCCCCGGGGAATGCACAGCTCCCCGGCAGCAGTGTGCTGCTCCCACAGCCCTGTGGTGTTCCTCTCAGGAAGGGAGAGAAGTGATGCCACCTTTGCTCCAAGGAGCAATCACAGGCACTTTCTTTACTGTGGGAATGAGCAGAGGGTAAAACCTCTCCTTGTCCCCCATGCACATGCCAGAGCAGAGCCTGGCAGCAGCACGGATCTGGGACCACAGCTTGGACATGCACTTCTCTGGTATCATCATAGGCCACCCCAAACTCCCTGGAAAGTCCTGTAAGAAGGAGTTCTTTATGTCCCTGGGAATTAATGCAGTTATGTATAAATTCAGCTTTACCATAACAAAAACAAAACACAACCAACCAACTAAAAAAATTTACCTTGGTATCCTTTATGCTTGTACATATATTGTATGCTTGCATGCTTGTACAGAAGGCAAAAATGTAGAATTCAATTTTCAAATGCTTTAACATGGCAAGACTTGTGGAGCCCATCTCAGATTTTTGAACATTTGGTTGTGCACATGGTAGACAACAGGGCAGTGGCTTGGAATTCACAGCAGGGAAATTTATGCTGATATTACTGAAACAGAGAATTCATTTGAGTTGAGGCAGTGCTGGGATGCTGTTAGAAAAAGCCGGGGGCTCCAACAGATCAGTAAGTGTGGCTGAGGGCATTATCACCCCATCTGTCCACCCCCCTTTTCTCTCCAAAGTCAGCATTCCCATAGCAGAAGCATCAGTTGCAAATGTACCTGCTTCTCAGCAGAGATCACACTCTCAGCTCATCAACGCTTCAAGCTGCAGAGCCACCCAACTGCTGCAGCGATGGAGCAGATCACAGCAGCTTCTGTCACCCTGCTCCAGGGCAGCAGCTCCCAACAGCACGGGGCAGAGGAGAGCTGAGGGTGGTAACACCTTGGATCCCGGCTGCTCAGTCTGACAGAACCCATCTGTCAAAACCCAAAGTGAGAAAGAGAGATAGATTACACAGGAACTATGGTTGTATTAAGGGGATATGTAAAGTCATGCTTTCCTGGGAAAAAATATGTAATTAAGTCACTTACCGTGCTTGGTATTTGTGCACAGTATCTGTAGCAGCACATTCAATTAAAATTAAATAATAGAAAATAAATCTTAGCTGGAGAACTGCCTGGATAAGTGCCCAAGAAGGAAGTAGAGTTGTATTGTTGGAACAATTTATGTTTATGAGCAATTCATGAAACAGATTTTTCTGCTGATTCTGCACTTTTAGCTGATAATTATGGAACACTTTGGGGGTGAGAAGCTGCCACTCTAACTGAAACAAATTTTCCACTCCAAACAAACAGGAGGTAAAAATAACCCTGTATCTTATCAAATTTTTAAGGGGAGAAGAGTGTTTAAAAATTCATTGTCTGTTTCTCATCTATTCTGAGGTTTGTTTTGGTATTATAAATATGATTTATAATACTTTAAAGTGCACATACTTTGAAGTCCCTACCCATTTCCAGAATGGATGAAAGAGATCCTTGCATAAAACACAGCTTCAACTATCAGTGGACTTTTTTTAACAATAGTGTTAGAGGGTAGTACACCCTCTGAGTGCTACTCAAGTAAGGGCAGGGGCCTCTCTTCACTGGCAACCTGGGTATAGCAGTCCTGTTTTATGGGAGAAGGGGAGCAGGATTCCTTCTGGCTGGACACACACCACCTGGCCTCAAGGCTAGAGACCTGTCCCTGCCTCTTCTATTTACTGGTATATATATAGCCTGTAAAAATCTCTGATAAAGTGACATAGCTTCTGCTTACAGACAATATAAAACTAGATTAATGGTAAGAGTCAAGCACATGCTGCTGTTTCTCAATTTGACCTGCAATTAGATCCACACAGACAGTTTCTTGGCTGAAATATTCAGGACATGAACAACATTTTGCAAGTACAGCCATAGCCTTTGCAGGGTCTGATTCTGTTGCCACATGTTTTTCAAATGATTTTCTGTAACGACTAGACTCAGGGTCGATGACCTGAAACTCAACAGCATGACCTCCATCTCTCCTAGCAAGCAAGGACCTCTCCTACTTGCACATTGGTGTGAGTCATGCAAACCAGGCTACCAAGAGGTCCTGCAGAGCTGCAATCCATTCATATTGTTCTGAGAAACACATGGACTGGGAAACCACTTCTCTTGCAAACAGCCAAAGAACAGGCTGTTGGAATAACTTTTGGTGAAAGATGTGGTTGTGTAACAAAGCACTCCCCAAAGAAAGGAAGAACAAAACTGGTTTAAAAAAAATCCTGATGGAAAATTCTGTCCTACTTAAATCAAAGCACTTTTGCAGGAATGTTTCCATCTGTACGTTTTACAAAAATAGTCTACTCATTCCTTTTCAATATAGCTGAAACATTTCTTTTTGAGAAATCCAGAGCGTCTTCCTTCACTGCTAGTGATACCGTGTTTTATTGAAGAGTCTCTCAGAACTGACAGGCTGGGAGTTGCCTGAAGACAGCAACTAAATGTCCATTCGCCTGCTTTTCAGGTACGATCAACTTAAATACAGCATCTCTGACAGAACTTTGTATAATCTAGCCTCATAAGGCTTTTTTTCATTAGTTTCATCCTGCTTACCAGTCAAAAAGTTATTCCTAATATCTAACTTCAGTTTACCCCATCATTTCGGAAATATTATAGAAAAATGTAATCAGTCATTCCCCTCCACCTGAATAGTCTAGTAGGACTAATAACATCAAATCAAAGTGTTTGGTCCTTATCGAAACAAAGCAGCCATATGTTATTTTTTTTTAAATGCCATTTTTCTATTATTTAAACAATTTTTCAGAATGTTTTTCACAAGCAGGATCACAGTCAGATGTTCATTTCAGTTTGACACTAATGGATAAACAGAATTTCCTGCAGAAAAGCCATCCTTATTTCCAGCTCTATATTGTCTGTTTGTGATTAAATTTGCAGGACTACCTCAGTACACACCTGCAGGTGTAAGCGGAGTCCATAGGGTGCTTCTTCAGCTTTGTTTCAGCTGAATACACACCTGGGTGAGCTCTCAAGTGTAGCACAGGCTAAGCATGGAAGTGAGATCAGGAGGGACCACAAGAAAAGAATGTTACAAAAAATTATTGAATATTCTTAAATCATGAGGATCTTATTACCATACCAAAAGTAGGGACAGTGAGAACAGCAGGGAACTCTCTGCAAATAGACCAGAATCTTGGCATAGGGAGATTTGCTATTTACGTGCTTGCAATATAGGATAGCTGCCTTTTCCCTTTTGAGTATCCACTGGGAGTGCTACATTTCCCAAATTAATGAAAATCAAGAGTTAAGTTAAATGACATAATAAATTCCAGACATTTATTTTTATGTTAGGAGTCATCTTTATGCAAAGTATAATGTATCATCCTAAATGTCACTCATTCAGTAATACTATTATAATGCTATTTCTTGGTGATGACCTGGAAAAAGTTGACCAGGGCATTTATCAACATTGTCACTATGTCATTTCTTTTGTCTGCTATGAAACCTGACTGTAAGAGATCTCAGGTACTGGTTGAGAGGAAAACTGGGAGACAGTTGCTACCAGAGCCGATTCAGTTGTGTGTGCTCCATTCCTCTACTTTTCTATGTGCTTAGACACAATTCACCTCTAACAATCAAATAAAAGCAAATGGAGAGCATTGGGTTCAGAGTACTAGTAAAGGGTTTTGCAACAACCTCTAAACAATGCTGATGGAGCACTGGGTGTACCACCACCAGCTCCCAGAGGTGCCTCATGAAACTGCATAACGGGTTTGCAAATGGGGCTTGCAATGAAGGGTGGACCCTGAGCTTTCCAAAGGACCAGCGTCCCTTTCCCAGCTCCACCCCAGCTCGGCCTAGACAGGGACTAAGCAGAATCTGAGGGAAGACTGCCATCTACTGAACCACAGCCTTTCGCTGGGCTGCCCACCCAAAGATGGCTTGCTCAGCCTGGGAGTCCCATGTGTTCCCACCTGCAGCCTTCCCTGCCCGTGGGAGATGGTTTTTCCCCTGTCCGGCCTTCCTTAAATACAATGTGAGCTGTAGAAATCTATAGAAATACCATCAAGGTACAGAAACAGAAAACAAATCCCACTTGTATTTCCTGCTTTTAAAATAATTTCCTATTTATATAGTAAGAAAAATAACAGATAACCATACCTGTAGTGGTTGGATTGTTCTGGGTATGATTAACTCAAAGATGTAAACGTCCACATATCTCAGCAGCACTGCGAAGGAATCATCCTTCTTCATATAGAATAAAAAATTGATCTACCTTCTTCTAAGACTAGAAAGCATTACATCTGCTGATCAACGTCCCTGTCCATCAGAACAGTAACCTGTTGCTACACTACCTGGGCAGCAAGGGTGCTACAGTAGTTTTTCATTTCATTATAATAAATTAGCTGCTTGTCTATTAATATGCTTCATGTTTAAGGGAGATAGTCACCAGCTCCTAAAGAATCAGAGCCAGTCTGTGACGCAAACTGTCCCAGAGTTCATTTAATTACTGCAGTGCCCAAGTGTTTAAGTGAAACTTCCTCCTTCAGATATGCCTCATCAACACAGAGTGGAATCAATAAGCCTCATTTGAAGTAATTTACCCGCTCTCGTCTGTATTCCAGGCACTGCCTGCATTCATCTGGGTAGTACCAGTTTATCATATGTCTCTGAAGTATTTTCCTGTCCAACTTTCTCATTCCATGCTCATCTAGATGAATGAACAGTGTCAAAACAATTTCAATCTGTTTTACCTTTGCAGGAATTTCAGAGCTGAGGGGGGGAGGTGGGGGTGATTATCTCGGTCTGTGAGGGCCATGGAACAAGGACAGAATCCTTTCTGATTTACTTTATTTCAATTGCTACTCAGCCTTCAGCCAGATCACCCTAAATAAGAGAAAATGGCAATTTACAGCCTTTATGGTCCTTTGCTCAGCCAAGGCAGTTGCCTCCTCAGAGTCTTTGTGCCACCTGAATGATATAGAGTAAAAGCATATTTCTTTTTGCCTCACTACCTCAAATAATAGTGAAGTACAGTTGTAACTTGCCTGGTTATCAGTTTGTTTTTGTTCTGTTGCTCATTCTTTTATTCAACAATTATGAAATAACCAGGAGATCAGAGAGCTGAAATCATGTTTATCAGCAGTTTTAGTCTGAAAGAAAGGGGCATCAGGTAAAGAAACTGATGCTTCTTAGCAGTCTGCTTGACTCTCAGAGTGAAGGAGACATCTGTTCCCAAGTGACTATTTAAGAATTAACCTTTAAAGAGGGCATTTGCTAGACTGAAAAGAGAATTCATTACTTACAAAAATGTGGCCCAGACTTGTTCCTATTCTCCCTTACAGAGGCTTCCTTTAACTTTCAGATGATTAGCTATCATTCAGTAATACCAATACACTCAAACACACATTTACTAACAAGAGTTGTCTCCTGCCTCCTACCCAGACATCACAGGTTGTCCTGTAGACTTAATACTATTCCAGCTGAGTGAAAAGCTCATTTGAATTTCAATGTGGCCAGATCAAGGAACAAGCAATTTCAGGTTTCCAGGAATTTCTGGACAAGAAGCATGACACAGCTTTAAAATTATAGTATAGCAATATGTAAAATATTCAACTAACTGAGTATTTTAAATGATGCTTGTAACTCAGACTGAGACATGCACTTCATATATGGTTTGATTGCCAAGACTTGTATCAACAAGACAGAGTGCAGCAGACAAGAAGATAGCTGCTACTGTCTATAATAAGAAAACAAGTACAGAAGAATTGTTTCAGTGCCATGGAGACACTGCCAAGACGGTCTCTTTCCATTGCATCAATGTATGCATAACAATTACAGAGGCTTTTTGTTTGCTTGTTCCAGCTGTAGAATGTAATGCAACACTTCTGCTGACACCATTGTGTTCATGTCTGCTGCAGAGGATAAAGGCTTCTTGGAAAGAACCTGGAAGAAAATGCTGCCTTCATATCTCAAGTAAGCATCTGCATTGCACAGTTAAGGTTACAGTCATCTGATTAATTTTTCTGTCAAATTTCAAGTGAGAAAGTCTACAGTCTTATTTTGGGCTGCTTTTCATGACTTTCATTTTTTTTTTTACTTTGAAAAAATATTTTTGTTTCTTGAAGTCCTTCACAAACCCAAGAATGCAAAGATTTGAATACTGATTTTGATCAGAATGCACTCAATAGTAGACCGGTTTTGTGAAGAGATCAGTGCAAAAACATCCTTGTTGTTGCAGCAAAAACAGGAACCCCATTCAGAGGAAGATTTGCTAAATCTTCTGCTTCTTTATTTTAGAGAACTGCCTCTTTTTGAACTAGGAAACAAAAGTGAATAAATGCATTCCTGGAACATTTACTTCCTTGCAGTTTTGTATGGAATAGGATAGTGCACCTAGTATGTGAGATTATCCTCAGTCTGTAACAATGAGGTGTTTTCTAGGCAAAAATCTTCACCCTGCAAAAGCAGTGCTTGATTGAGAGATTTAGTAGTAAGAAGAAGACCCTTCCAGTTCTTAGGTTGGAGCTGTGAAGCCCAGAAATCCCCACGAACCAAGCAGCTACAGGCAAGACAGGCAAGGAAACCTAATCACTTTCTTATACCCAACTTGCTCTGATGACAAAAAGCTAAAAGGGAATGAAAAGGGAACAAAGGGAAAGTCCATCCCGTGGGATGCTGATTGTCCTTCCCTCCACTCCCATCCCTGGGAGATAAGGATGCTCAGCAACTCATATGTTTCTTGGTTTTTGCTACAGTTCATGTGTGGAATATTTTAAAAACAAAACAAAACAAAACAAAAAACCCCCAGAACTTTTGCATGCTAGTAGTATTAGCCCAAGCCCTTTTCTGACGATAAGATTCACTTTGGAAAAACAATCACAAAACACCCACTGTCAACACTCCCTGTACACAGTGGGGTGGACTGAGAGCAGAGTGACAACTTTAATTTTAAATGTGTCTGATTTACGTTTCTCGTATCATATTTTCCTGGCTATTTATATAGGGTTTTTTTGTTCTTCTTGTGCTAGTGTCTTGATTTTAAATTTCATTAATTCTCATTAGGTACATGAGAGTTGATACGGTCACATCATAATGTCAGGCATTTGCAAATAAATAAGTATTTATGGACTTCAAAAAATTAAATTATGCAAATGTAGTTCAATAAATTGTGAAAAGATATATTATTCTCCACACTGCATTGTGTGCATCTTCTTTTAAAAAATGCTTTTAAACTGATATTATGGGCTTGATAAAGCATAACACTTCCACTGGAACCATCACAGTTTAATTACGTGATACCATATGTATTCCAAGTATTTCTAAAATGAGTAGAATTTGCAATGGAAATGCCTATCAAAACAGCTATGTGACCTGTGCAATAGCCAGTTTTCAAAGCTATATAGTAATCCCATCCAGAAAATATCAATATGTTCTAAAAAAAAAACCCAACAAAAAACCCTCTAAAAACAAGACAGCATTTGTGCACATTATGCTGAAAGAAAAGGACTCAGCCCACGCAGGGCCAACCATCATTTGCCCACAGTCCTCGTTACCTGACAGGACCGAGTTGCCCGCAGCCTGCATTGCACTGAGTCCCGTAAGATCATTCCATTTTACAGGGCAAGAGGAATTTTAACCAGCAGGATTTTAAAAATAGAGGCATTTTTTGAAAGAAGTGAGTACTGATTTCAAAAAAGCTTGTCTTCAAGGTACACATATGTAACAGTGATGCCAACTCATACCTAGACTGAACAAATTTGGGAAACATTCTGAGTAGAGTACACTTTTTAAAATTATAGAATGCAATAAAACAAGACTACAAAAGGTTGTGGATTTTGGGGTTTTTTTGCTAAAATCTATGCACACTGCCCATACCCTTAAAAATATATACCTGCCAGCATTTTTTAAACCAAGGTATATGCCTGACTTCAACCTTAACGTAGGTCTATTTTCAGAAGATATCTGGACACTCAGTTTTACTAATTTCAGCAAAGAAGCTGAGAATAGGCAAAATAACCTGTTACTTCAGAAAATGCAGGCCATCATATACCTCCTCTAAAAACTCAATTATATTAAAGATCTTAGCTAATCACAGTCATAGAGGAAATCTGTGCAGGGTGACTCATGCCTTCCTCTGCATTGTGCTGGCAGAAAACAGAGGTGGTAGGGGCAATGCCTTCCCTCTCTCAGTGCAATCCACTCATCTGGCAGCTGTGATGGACTCTGGCCACTCCAAATTCTGGCAGGGGGAACAGGCAGGGTGTGCCAGGACCTCACTTTGTACAAGCCAGAAAGTGACAGTGGAAGTACTGCAGCAAAAAGCAGTTATGATTTTCTACAGGGCACAGATCCTTCTCTTAGTACCCAGTAGACATTTTTCCTGGCAGAAATTGAATACCTCATATAGCCATGCCCATTTTTACATGGGCATGGCTATATGAGTTTCTAAGAAGCATGTATTAGACCTGTATCTATAATAGATAAAAAAAGACCCCTTCATAATCAGATTACGGATACTGTGATAATCATGGTGCTCAATTATACAACTGTATATAAAACACCTAATGCTCCAAGAAATAACATTTTTCAACATTAAATTAAATTTGCTAAAAATAAAGTATACTTCCTGAAACTTCTCTCTATATGTCACAAGAGTAATGCTGTATTTATAGTAAAGACGATACTTCTATTAAAACTTTCAATCAGATAGGGACTGAGAGAGTTGGCAAAATTCTTTTAACTGTTATTTAGTTGGCTGGCTTTTAACCACAGTTAAATTTTATAACAGTGTTTCTTTCCCATCCTTCTTTTATTTGATGTTATTATACCTGTCAATCTCTAACAGGAAGATGCACAGAGAATTAAAAATGTTAGTGTTTGTCTGATCATTCTGAACCTCGATGTAGTGGCAAGTATGAGGAACTGGGGAAGGCATCTAAGAAAGAGAACATTACAGTTATGACTAATGGAAGATGAGAGATCTGTTAAATATCACCATGTCAGGTTGCTAATCTTTAGTGGTTTGTTACTGTCTACCAGTCCATAGAAGAAAATATGTCCCCATGGCACAGGCACTCAAGGTAAGGTCAGCTGTCTATGCTGGAGAGTTTACCCAGAGAATCAGGATTATGCATGGACATTACCTGGAGACAAAGAATGGTTTTTCTCTGCCAGTTGTGTTCAGGAGCAATGGCTGACAAAGGGGTAAAGCAGAAAGTTTAAGCTTGTGTGTTGTGGTTAAACCCCAGCTATCAACTAAGCCCCACACAGCTGCTCACTCACAGTGGGATGAGGGAGAGAATCAGAAGAGCAAAAGTGAGAAAACTTGTGGGTTGAGACAAAGACAGTTTAATAGGTAAAGCAAAAGCCATGTGTGCAAGCAAAGCAAAACAAGGAATTCATTCACCCCTTCCCATGGGCAGGCAGGTGTTCAGCCACCTCCAGGAAAACAGGGCTTCATCATGTGTCATGGTAACTTGGGAAAACAAACACCATTACTCCAACGTCTCCCCCTTCCTTCTTCTTCCCCCAGCTTTATATGCTGAGCATGATGTCTTATGGTAGAATGTCCCTGTGGTCAGTTGGGGTCAGCTGTCCCAGCTGTGTCCCCTCTCAACTACTTGTGCACCCCCAGCCTCCTTGCTGGTGGGGTGGTGTGAGGAGCAGAAAAGGCCTTGACTCTGTGCAAACACTGCTCAGCTGTAACTAAAACATCCCTCTGTTATCAGCGCTGTTTTCAGCACTAATCCAGAACACAGCCCCATACCAGCTAATACAGAAAAAAAGCTCTGTCCCAGTCAAAACCAGGACACTTGTAGAATGAGATTTACTGGGATTTTTTGGCTCTTATGTGTGGTATTTGCAGTGGAAATCACACAATGTCAAGGCTTGTTTCTTGGGAAATACCTTGCAAGATAAAGGGTTTGGATAGGCTTTTACAGTTTTAAATCATAAAAGGTATAAAAAAGGGTGCATGATTTTTCCCTGATTCCTTTTATGGGCTATAGAATCTCCTGAAATGCAGCTGTTTGATCAGCTGTTTTAGTCTGTACACTTCTGGAAATAACATGAGAAAGCATTTTATATTTTCACATAGCAGTGATTGTAGGAGAAAATGTTGACCTTCTTCCCCTAAAATGATATGCACAATGGGATTAATCTCATCTGGTTTTAGCCACTCAGATTCAGGCATTTACTTTAAGTAAAATATAGATTCACCCTATAACCAATAGAAAGACCAAAGAACCTCCAGACAGAGATTCTTCCATCCTAAAATAACTGGCAAAGATGACAACTGCAGAGTGAGGTGATCTTCCCTGTTGGGAGCACGAGTGGGAGGTAGGAGGATTTATATTCTGTTTTAATGTTTTCACAAGGTACAAACCTTCTCCATAAAAACTGTTAAGAGAGGCCAGCTGGAAACATTCCCACTTAATATTTTAATATGGATTTCCCCAACAGGAAATGTTTCACTACTGCTTATGAAATTTGAAAAATGCTTGTGTGAAAAGAAATATTAGGAGGGAAAAAAAGTGATTTTGTGATGCATTTCAGTAATACAGTTTTTAACTTATGGGATAAAAAGCTTGACTGCACACACAATGAGGAGCTCAAAGGTAGGAGAGGGAGCTCAAACCACACCCTGCCCCACCTTACTGCCAGTCCATCCCAGCCATCAACCCATCAAAGGCCCGTCTCCACAGCCATGAAGGAACAGAGGGGCTCCAGGCAGGTGGAGGAGCCCAGGGCAGGCGGAGGAGCTCCCCTCAGGAGCAGCTGATCTCGTGAGAGCGGCTGACGTAGCAGGGGCTTTGCCAGGGGCAACCGCAGGTGATTTAAATGGGGCGAAACTGGCATCTGCACTCACTCACTCGGTGAGGAGCATGGGGACACCAACAACCACCGTAAGTTCCGTGGCTGGGCACATGCAAGGAGGAAAGGTCGGGCGTGCTCCCGGAGCCAGGGAAACCCGAGGGTGGGACAGAGTCCTCTCAGGAGCCACTGAGCTCGTGAGAGGGGCTGAAAAGGTGGGTGATTTAAACGGCCCCCAAGGAGCGTGGGCGACCAGGGCGTGGGGTGTTAGAAGGGCTCGGCGCAGGCAGTTGGTGCAGGAAAGGGCGCTGCCACCATCAGTCACTACAATCAACCTCCAGAACTGAACAGTCCCCACTGCAATTCAACAGAGCAACAAAAACTCGGGTGTTGTGGATGTTTGAACCAGGAGGGAACAGCCATGGTTGTTACCCAGCCAAAAGCTGTAGGCAAAAGAAATGTGGTGACCCAGACAGACATCCCACATAAAGATGCAGCTGTCCAGGCCCCTGGCTGCAGGAAGTGCTGGAGTCTCTCACTTGGAATGGGGAGGTGCAGGGATGACAGCTGTATTCGCTGCAAACAGGTAAATGATCTGCTCAGCATGGTGGCAGAGCTGAAAGAAGAGGTTGAAAGGCTGAGGACTGTAAGGGAGTGTGAGAAGGAGATAGACTGGTGGACTTGGACCCTCCCATCCCTGAGGCAAAGGCAACAGGTTTCACATGAAACACAGTATTCCCTATCCTCTTGCCACCAGGTAAGAGGAGGGGACCTAAAAGACAATGGGAAATGGAAATGGGTCCCTCCTCAGGGAGGCAGGTGAATCTCCTGCTGGCTTCCCTGGTTACTGCTGCACAACAGGGGCTTTGGAAACTGAGAGTCAGGCAAGCGAGGATGGAAAGGTAGGTCTACCTGGGAAGACATCCAGGGTGAGTCAGTCTCCCCCATACTTCAGAATTAGTTCTACCAAGAAAAAAAGGAAGGTAATTGTGGTAGGTGATCCCCTTCTGAGGGGAACTGAGGGCCCCATATGTCAACCAGATCCCTCCCAAAGGGAAGTCTGCTGTCTCCCTGGGGCCCAGGTCAGGGATATCA
>NW_010317178.1:0-14710 GCF_000700745.2 Antrostomus carolinensis | reverse complement strand
GGGAGCGGGGAGCGGCGTGTGTCCGCAGCACGGGCTGGGGAGCGCAGCGGAGCCGAAGCCGGGACAGTCTCTGAGGGTGTCCGAGGGTCTCTGTCACCCGGGGGCTTTAGAGCTGCCTGGTTCCTTCTGGAGCCTGCGTGCAGAGTGCTGGGGCGCTGTTGGCTGCGCAGGACCCCCCTGGCCCTCGGGGGTGCTCTGCAGGCAGGGGCCCTGGCAGCCCAGCCCTCCTCCGTGCACTTCAGGGGGTGTTAACGGTTTTCCCCCCTTCTGCAAGAGGACTGGCTTTCTAAATCTGCGGTGGTTTTGTGTATCTGAAGGAAAAAAATAAAATAATGACATTCTTCCTTCAATGTAATGTTTCAATTCAAAATTGAATTTCATTCTGCTGCTTTTCTTGCTAGCTTTTTGGGGTATTTTAATAACGAAATGTCTTGTGGTGTGGGAGGAACCAGGGTGGCTTTTTAGCTGGGCACATTTTCCTGACCTGATGAGCAGTACTAGATGGTCTGCAGAGGAAACTGGGCACCAATACTAGAAATAGAGGTGACTTACCTTTTGGTTTAGTTTCCCAGTTATGGAGTTACTTGAAGCAACAAAAAAATATTGTTGTTGTGTTCTGCTTGGATTCACTTACTTACTTTGTGTCCATATTGCTGTTCTCTAGAAATGATTGTGGAGAAACGTCGTCCCCCTGTGATACAGAGATGGCCAGACCTGGACGGAAGCAAAGCTCTCAGAAAAGAGTTTCTAGTATCCTTTTTCTGTAAAGACTTTTTATCTTCTCTTTAGTCATTGCTTGCTGTGTTCAGAATGTGCCTATTTTTTTACCGCTGCTTTGATTTTGAGCGTGTTGAGAATTGTTTTCAAATATATAGAAAGTTACTGTTTGTTTTATACCTGTTTGAAGTGAGGAATGTATTAATAGAATGCAAATTTTTTACCTGGTTTGTGAGGTATTCTGAAGTTAAATTTTTGCTATTGAACTGTCTCATTTTTTCCCCTTCTGTAGTCTGTTTTCATGGTTCAAAACCCCAGAAACCCAAAACCCCTATGATTACAATAGCTAAAAACTGGTAGGGAGTGATGTTAGTGGCTGACTGAAAGTGTGACTAGGAAATCTGGATGAGTTGCACTTAGAAAAACACCGTGTTTTCAGTAACACGGTACATTACGTGGCCTTTACAGAAGAACTTAGGGGTAAACCAAAAGATGCAATTTGACTTTTCACAGAGTAGTTTTTCCTCTGAATGGAATTTTTCCCCTGTCTCCCCCCATTCCAGTCTCAAACCATGTCAAAGCTGTTGTAGTCGTGGCTCAGAACAGATTATTCAGTAGACTTCAGGGGAAGTAAGAGGTTGTTGAAATGCTTGTATAGTCAATCCTTGACTGTATTTAGATTGATTGTTTCAATTGTGGGTTGAATATGACTGCAGGGACATTGCATTCTGTATCTCCTAAACTTGTGCCATCACATTTGTGTTTTAGCATAGCGTTCTACAGTTTTTCATGGGCTTATGGACTCAGGTTGTTGTCAGCCCAGAGAACTGAGCTGAGCCACAGCTGATTCCATCCCTGAGTTTGTAAAAAAATTGAACTTTCTTCACTCCATTGTATCTTGATTTTGTGGTTTCATGCTCCTTTGCATGTGTTGTATTATCAGAGAATTATGACTATTCAGTGTATCTTAGCTTTCTGTCCCCAGTCATGGTAAGAGGAGTGCACAGTCACAGGTTTAAATTCCCACATGATTTTTTTCCCCCACTTATTTACAATAAGGAAAAAATACTGTGTAATTTGACAGCAAATATAATGGTATTTTTCTGGTTGTGATAGTAAAGGAATTCAGTACCTTTGCTCATCTGTTTTTTTTTGGAAACAGAATAAAACGAGTGAGATATTTGCTCTGATTATATTGTTCTTAAGAATCATGATGTTCTTGGACACTGATACAGCATAGAATATTGAAACTTTTATACAGCTACTTCTTAGTAAACCATAGCTAGAGCACTGAACCTAGGTGCTGACAGTAAGAGGCCAAGTACAGCAACAGCCTAAAGTCATCAGCATCCTGAAACTGAGAGAGAACTTTTTAAAAATGCATTCAGTCTCATATTTTCTTATTATGGTTTATACAGCATAAAGCAGCTTCTCATGGGGCAAAAGTATTCTCTTTGATCTAAGCAGTGATGAGGAGTGAGGGGTCCCAGACATCTTGTGCTTAAGTTTCTGAACTTTACTTTGCAGTGTCCCTTTTAGCCCTCCAGCTTTTAAGCTTTTGGTGAAACATTTTGTCACCTACCTCAGCGTTATGAATGGGACTTCCTGCTTTAATCTGAAAGACAAGATGTGTAATCTTTGTAATATTTGAGCGACAGCAAAATATTTTTCCTTTCCAGGTAGTCACAATCATTTTGGGTAGAACCAACAGTGTTCTAGGAGAGTGTTTCTTAACTTGTTTATTAATCAGTTCTCACATCCCTGGATGACACTATTGGAAACATGACGCCCAGAGGACAGCTGATTTCCCGGACTCCTAGTTCTTTGCTTCGCCAGCCAGGTAAGACCACTTTCTTTTTTAGTATTTAGTTAAAGGAATAATACTCTTGGACTTTGTAATTGGTAACAATTCATAATGAGAAAGACATGGATGTACTGTAGTGGGCCCAGTGAAGGGCTGCAGAGTTGATTAGGGGACCAGAGCATCTGACATATGAGGAGAACTAGACTGAATGCTAGAACTGGTTGCCCACACAGCTGGTGGAGTCTCCATCCTTGGAGATAACCAAAGCTGACTGGACAAGGTCCTGAACACCCTTTTGTAGTTGACACTGCTTTGAGCAGGGGGGTTGGGGCAGGTGATCTCCAGAGATTCCTTCCAGCCTCAACTACTTGGTGATTCTGTGATTCTGAAGTTCAATGCATTATAAATATGGAAAAAAACCACCTAGTAGCAGTCAACGTATATGTTCATGTGGTATATATTTATGCTGTTGCTGAATGCTAGTGGATTTTTGCCTTTCAGTTTTTAGAGGGCGTTTGAGCTTCATTTTCTTTGTTTGGCACAAGAGGAGGTCCAGTATCATTTCAGTTTCTGTCAGGTACCATGTTGAAACTGATTCTTGCCTAGCGAGCAATCCAGTTTGTTGTGTTTCATTCTTTTTCGTAACCTTCTTTTGGTTTTACAGTAACTTTTAATTCTTCAAGATTATCTGTCATGTAGTGTCTCTTCAGGTATTTTTCCATCCTTGTTTCTGTGGCAGGTTAATTCTGTTGCCAACCTTTCTACCAGATGTATTTGTTGGTAGCATTGCTAAATGATTTCCCACTGCACAAGCAGGAGAAGAAATTAGATGGCACACCTCACAGAAAGGCTGTGGAACCACACGTGATGGCTGGGGTCAGGCTGTCCTGAAGTCTTCCAAGCTGACATATCTTAGGAGTGTATTGGGGGTTATTCCCAATCTGGCACTGGTGCAAAGATAGTTCCAGAGAGACTTGATTCATCATGATTTCTCAGGGTTCCTGGCAAGTTCTGTGTACCCCCTGCTTGTTCTCATTTAGTGTAATATCTAGTGGCTTCTGTTTGGGTGGCCAGCAGCAAAGAGAAATGCTGTTAGCATCAGCCTTCTCAAGCACGAGCTACTTGTGCGTCAGCATTGACAGCTCTCTCAGTGAAACTGCAAGTTGTTCTTAGTGTGGACTTGACACTAAACATACTGTGAAAAAGTCTGTAATCCTCTTGGAGCCTTCCTCACTAGTTGTGGGTGAAATAAAGAAATATGCCCATTCCTTACATTCCCGTGTCATCACCAGGGCTTAACTCCCTTTTCCTTGTCACAGTCTCTTCCTGTGTCTTTATTTTGTCATCATTCAGGCACTTATGTAAGGGATTCCTCTTTTTTACCATCATCTAGCCGGTGTGTTTTTCATCAAGCTCCAAGAAGATGGTTGCACCTTCTGCATTCTGTCCAGATCCCTCTGTAGACCTTTCCTGCCCTCAAGCAGATCAACAGAAGTTGCTGATCAACAAGAAAGTTACAAGAAAGTTCTATTTACCTCAGGCACTGAAAAAAAAAAAAAAGTGCCATAGGCATTTGATCTTCTGCTTCCAAACTGAATGGAGTCTGATGGAGACCTTGGCCATCTTCTTTATTTTGTGATTGTATATGCTGTTGTAAGCATCTTTGGTGCTTCTGATTCCAGCAGTCCTCAAGTCCAAAAGGAAACATTAATGATCTCGATGCTGACCGAAGCTGTCTTGGTATCAAGAACTGCTGTTGCAGGTTGTACAGGCACTTCTCTCTCCAAATTTGCTGACGAAACGTTGGGGCTATGTGTCATTCCCTCTTTACTTCCATTGACACAGCTCCTGATGTGGCTGTCACCGTCTCGACACAAATTCTGTGGTCTTTGGGGTGGAGCTCCCTGTTGTCATAGGATGTGGCGTTTATCGCCTCGCAAAGCAGTGTCTCCATTTTTAACATGGGTCAGGTATTCCTGGGAACACGAGCCGCTGCGCTGATGTGCAGATGTAGTGCTTGGTAGAGCGGACTTGTGGTTGCCTTTCTCTTTAAGGGTTTGGAGACCAATTTCCAAGGAAGAATGGAGATGTATTGCTGTTCCTGCTCATGGTATGAGCATACCGATGAACTCTTCAGTACTGAAGGTTTGTCACATATTCGTTGCATATATACACCTGCATTCAACCTGGCTTCAGTTTTCTATCTGGAGTGCTGCTGCACGTGAGGAGGAACTGAAATGACAATAGATGTTTATAGATGCCCTACATGGAAAACTTGGGCTTGAGTGTGCTCCAGATGTGGCTGACAGAGCCCTAGCGTAACTATATGTGTAGATTATTAAGTTCTAATATTGATAATTAACCTCCTTATTTCTAAGTGTTGTTGAGCCCAGGTGTGGCGTATTGGAGGCACGGACCCTGTTTCGTGCAAGTACAGAATCAACTTTATTGCGGATTTCTCCAACTCTATAGTATCTCAAACCTGAGGAAGGGCCCCTCTCATCCCCCAGTCACGACCCGATTTCGTGTCCCGTGATGCAGCTTGTTGTTATTTGCTCTTTCCCCCTCTTGGCAGGTGTCTCGCTGTCTCCTCTCAGTCCTTTGATTTCCCAGGTTTAGCCAGTCACACGTTGCTTACAACCGGTGAGAATATGCAGAGCCTGTTCCCGGCGTGTCCTTTCCTTGGCCTGTTGGTTTTTGGCAACCTCGGTGAACAGGGCCAAGACTCTCGTTTCCCAGGCCGTCTTTGTAAACAGGACACTGTTCTCCAGGCCTAAGATTTGTTTTTCTTTTACAATTGGCATTTGTGGGTTTGCTACAGGCCTTCTGATGGAAGGAAAATGGTGATGGACAGGAGCAAGTTACTCCTCCATCAGATTGGTCTGTCTGTTTCTTGTGCGGCTGAGCAGGGTTTCGTAGGTACTTCAGACTCCTTTGTAAGATTTCCTCTGGAGCTCCTTGATAGAGCATAGTGGCCTTAAATACTTTTTCTTTTCAGAGAAGGCTCTCTGTCTTTCAGTTACTGCACTAAATCGAAGCTCCATGAAGCCATCAGATATATCTGCCATCCTGGGAACAGGAGGAAGATCTCCTCTGATTCTACCAACTCCTGGACTTTTCAACAATCTGTCAATGGTAAGATGGTTAGAGCACCTTTTTCTCTCATGTTTCCTGTGAAACTTATAAGAAACTGCAAGTTTACAGTGTTTCAGTGTTGTTTGCACCAAGGACAAACTGTAGGTACAAGGTTGTTATTACTACTGTTGGTGCTTGATACTAGTATTATGTATTACTGTGGTGTTTTTTGAGATGATGCAGTGGGAAATACCAGAGGGTTTTAAGGACTTGCTGAATACATCATGTGTGTTGAGCTAGTCCTATAAAATCACCTTGAGACTACAAAAATCTTGATTTTGCTTGTTTACAAATTATTCAAAGACAATTGTTCTATGTCAGCAAGTTAAACCTTCAGAATTGTTCTTATTTTAGCACTCTCCAGTATTAGGCTTCACTTGGATAAAGTTTGGACTTAAAGAAACAAGTTCTTCTGATGACTTTTCAGTTGACGTTAATTAACTGCTACTGTAATGTCTTTGGAAAAACACTGAATAAAAAAGTTATCAGTAGGGGCATCTGAAGTGTTTTATCTCTGTTTATTTTTAAATTAACTCAGAACAAGTTAAGATGTCTTTCTGTGTGTGAATTTTAATTAATTCTCCCTTCTGGTTATTTCTATAGTTTGTTACAGCCCATTTGTTTCTTTATATTATCAGATCTGGGGCCTAGTCGATCCACATGTATACAGCTCTTAGCGGTGGCACTTTTCCACTGATTCAGAGCCTCTTGTCATTCAGCAGCTAGTGTTTTGTGAGTGGAGTACATTTTAGATTAGCATTTAGTGCTCTGACTTTAATCCAGTTTAGATTAGCACGGGGAAACTTGGGACTAGACAAAGGCTTTCACAGGAGGGTGATGGAAAAAGAACTTAGAATTATGGCTTGTGGAATTTACTTGCTGGTAGATAAGAACACTCATCAGCCCTTTTTGTATTTTCCACAGAGACTTGATAAGATTTTAATGAAACTGAGTTTCTTGTTACTTTTACTGTACTGTCAGAGTGCTATCACGTTCTGTTCTGGTTGGCTGGAGGGTAATAATGGCAGAGAGAAATCAGGCAAGAGGAATACTGAGGGTAGAAACTGGGGCACAAAAGGAAGAATAACAGGTGTATGTCCACAGTTTTTGGATGTGCTTAAGAGACTGCTGCAGCAATGTCATTCGGTTCCCTGTTTGTACTTGTATAGGCAGGACCATTCTAAGAGTCTGGAAAAAGAAGCAGCCAGTGGCACATCTCTGGGTCTCTGTGTGGCATTAATTGCTGCTGAGAAAGCAGTTGCTGTCATGGGAGCAGCTGTAGGAAGCTGTCCTGTCAGTGCAGTGTGTGTACAATCTATCTTCTCTTTTGTCCATTTTGCTGTTCTGATGTCAGATATGTTATCAAATACCTGCCCTGCCCCCCCAAAATACCCTCCAAAAAGTATAGGTATGTCCTTATTTCCTCCTTTAATATTCTGATACTTGCTATTATTTTAAACATGTATTGTTTCATTCAGTCAAATGGTTTTGAGCAATTCACCAAGAAGGTTAAAAGACTCGTAAATGGTTCTGATTCAAATTTTAACTATCTTGCTTAACTTTCTACAGCTGGTTTACAACCTAGTCAGTGTTATTCTGTCTTTTTATACTTTGAGCAACAAAATACTAAGCAAACATTTACCATAATGGAATATGAAAGTTTAGAGTGATTTGATTTTTTTAAGACGAAAAACAATACACGGTGTTTTTAAGTAGACAGCCTTATTAGGTTAGCTTCTACTTTAGATATTTCCTGAAAATATTTTTTTTTCAAAAAAGAGAATTCTTTTTTTTCCAGATTAAAATTTGTCTTTTCAGAGCTGTTTGTTAAAGACATAGTTGCACCTTATCTAAGGGCAGTTATTTCACTATTAATTTTTAGAATTGCTCTGTTCATACCATTCATATAGAGTGAAAAAACCTGAAGCTAGGCTTATAATAGTCTGAGATTGGTGTTTATTTTCCTGTGTTCTTGTTCTGCTTTTAGTTGGATGAAAGTAACTGGACAGTGTCACTCTCACCTCAGCAGACAGGAATGTTTGTAAATCTAGACATGTCCAATATGACAGAAGATGTCACAATGAGTGCTGTACTGTTGCGTGAAGATGATCCTGGGGAAGCTGGTGAGACAATAGGAAGTTTTCATAAAAACTGACCACATTTTTTTATTTGTAGGATATAAATATCTATGTTCTTTTTTTCTGTATTATTTTGCTGTTATTTCTTTGTCAAAACCAGCCTAGTTTAAAAAGTTCAAGAAGTTAATATCTGCAGTTATTGTGTCTTCTGTTTGTGTCTTCTGCGGAACATGATGGGAGAAATGCCCTGGTGATGCAAGATGCAAACTTGGATGAGTTTTGTGGAGATATGCAAATGAGTTTTTTGTTAAAACTTTTGCAGATGACAGGTTTACAGCAAAAGTTGTATAATTATTTGACTTACCTTGTAGCTTCTGTCTATCTTACTATATTAGCAGTTAAGTTCTTATGACTTCATGGATATAAATAGTTCATATCATAGTCTTCATTTAGATTTACAAAAGATGAGATGCCCTGTCATCAGAAGGACTTTTTTGTAGTCTATTGGGATTTTTTACCAAGTTGTGTCTGACTAATACGTCTGATTCTTCTTAAATCTGTTCTAGCTACTATGAGCATGTACTCAGATTTTCTGCATTCCTTCCTGAAGCATACATCAACTACCATTTTCGATCTTGTGGATGAGTATGAAAGTATATGTAACAGTCAGGTGAGTAGTTAACTTGATTTTTTATTTATTTTACAATCCCTTCCCTAAGTAGTATTGCTGTTTTTCTTTAAGCTGAGAAGTCACATTGCTTAACATAGATACTTTAAATCTTCCAGCTGGTTGCAGTCTTATGAGTTGCTAAACACTAGCCTTGAATAGCATCTCTCTTTCCTCATACACTGCTTTGGCACAGGAATAACCATTGTGTAGCTTGCTGAGTACTAAAAATGTCATCTAGCTGCCATTCCACTGCAAGTGTCAAGTGACAATAAATATGAGCAGGTGCATAGATTTTTATTGTTAATGTTAGTAAGATGAATTAAAAAGTATATCTTTCTCTCAGGTATAGATAAGTAAAATCATTGTATTATGACACTTTTTAAGCGTTTTCTGCTGCATTACTAACAAGCTGGCAGTAGAGGGTCCTTCCTTAGATTTAAGGTGTCTGCTTTTAGACACAGTTTTTTATTTGATTGGCTACTGACTGCAAGTTTAGGATCAGGAGAGATTGACAGCTTGAAAGGAAGAAATTATGATGCTTCTAACAATGTGTTGATCATAAAAGAGATAAATGGGCAGATAATTTTTTTTAAGAGACTTGATACCTGTGTCTATGTTAAGCAAATGTGTTCTGGGAAGAAAGTTGCTAGCCCTGTTTTATGTGAATTAGTTGTTGGGGCTGACTTGGAGAACACGGAGATCTTTAATGACACGTGTGCCACAATTGTGTTCCCAAGTGAGAGGCAGACAGGAGAAGGAAAATAAATGTGAACTTGATTATTTAGCGAAATAGTGGACTTAACAAGCTGAAACGGAGAGGAAAGTATTTTCCATTCTTCCTGTTTGAGAATATGGATGCCATCTACAAGATCATGGAATATAGAGTGCGTGTTTTAAGCCGTGTGGAACTGGAGGGAGTTGACTGTATGTTGCCAAAGACCTACAAAAGTAGAGTGAAGGATGCTGCTCCCAGGATGGTCTTGGACATTGCTGATGGAGCTTGGGCTGGGGATGGAGGGACAGCCCTGAGCTCACATGCTACCTCTCAGCTGTACACTGAGATCGGCTCAGTGTCTCCTAGCAGCCATGAACTCTTTCCATATTTTCTAGGAAGAAATAGAAGGGAACAGGAGATCATGCTCCTCTCTAGCATCATCATGGTACACCTCATTTTTTTCTCCAAATTTGTTGTTCACCTCCCACTTGAAAACTGATTAATATTTTGGTGCCTGACAAATTTGGTATTCATAAAATGTAAGAGTTTGGGGCAATTCTCAGAAGTAGTAGGAGCACTGGAACTAGTTACTGATGAAGAAGACTTTATTGTCCCAAGTTTTCTTCATAATAAATAAAGGAAAAGATAATAGAATTTATTTTTTGTGATACTGTAAATTAGGTGGTAACCAGTTTCAGTTTCCTCATTTAAACAGAGATAGAAAGGAAAGGGGATCTTTCAGGCACTGATAAATGCTGTCGCAGATACCAGTAGGGCTGACTTGCTGCTTGATACTGATGTATATGGAAAAAAAGTTGGGGGCTTTAGTCATTTGGGGTTTTTTGTTTGTTTGTTTTTTCCCCCAACAGTTGCCTTCTTTACCATTCTTTTGGTGCTTTCACTTGATCAGCAGAAGCTGGTTTTGTCCTGGTTTTCTACAGTGCATTGCAAAACAAAGCTACTGTCTTGGTTTATGGCCTCTAGGCTGTGTTAATATTATTTTTAGTAATAATTAAAAGAATTTATGGCATGGAGGTTCTTCTACTTAATTTGAAGAGATGGTAACCAAACTTTGTTGTTGAAAGCATTCAGGATAATGAAAAGATTGCTGTAGTGGCTTAGAAAAAATAACAATGATGGGCAAAATTAACTGTGTATAAATTTATTTACCTTAGGTGAATATACTAGGGAAAATAGTTTATCGAGCAACTCCTGGACAGCAAAAGTTTTCAAAAACTGCCAGTGTCTTGTGGCTTCTCAAGCAGGAGATGGTAACTTGGAGACTGTTGTCCTCACTTTATAGGTAATTCCTTTGAAAAGCATGTTATGTTTTTGCACCGTTTTTGGATATATTTTTTATGAGTTTATAAATATGGAGTGATGCAATTAAATGCCTATTAATAATCTGTTTATGGAACTAGGTGCTCATATATATGTCTATTTATTATCTGTTTACAGAAGTAAAAGTTTTAAACAGGTCTGTTCTTACTGCCTTTGCAACTTCTAGTATTTTTTTAAAAGAACATGTTTTTAAGTGCTTTCACTTATGCATTCTGCTAAATTTTCTCAGCTTTATTTTAATCATTAATGTTTTTCACTTTTATTTCTAGAGACAGAATACAGTCTGCACTGGAAGATGAAACTGCATTTGATATCACAGTAAGCTTGGACTTTTGGGTGTTTATTTTAAGTGAAATAATAAGCTAAAGGCTTGTATTTTATTTTTACAATGTCAGTATTGCAGGCACTCAGAATTCAAAGGTGAAAGAATTTAGACAAAAAAGAGACTGATTTTTATCAAGACAAATATTACATTATTCCATATCTTGTGAAAATAGAATTTACATATTCAGTTCTAAAGAGAAAATGGTAGTGTAAAAAAATATTATAAACTATGTTTTATTTCCTTAAGTATTCCACATACACTTGGAAAAAACACTAGAAATAACTATTTGTTTCTTTTTAAAAGTTGCATCAGTAGCAGTAATTTTCCCATAGATTAGAGATAAATTTGCTTTGCCTAAAAGGAGAACATGTTGTCTCAGGCCATCTAGCCTTTGCAATCCTGATTCAAATTTATCTGAAGAGAAGTCCAAATTTTTTAGCGTTGTTCTTTCAGCTGTAGTCTTCTTGTCTGTGTCAATACAGTGCTTCCAGCCCTTGCTGCCAGAATATGCTTGGGAAGACAAAACAATAAGTAAAGTGTCTCTGCCTTTGTAAAATTTATTATCACCGTTGCTTTTTTCTCAGTCATAAAATATCTTCCTCTAGGACTCCCACTGCTAAATTGCCACTATTAAATTAAATGTTGTTGTGCCAAAAAAAAACCTCCTTCTACCTCTGTTTTTTAGGAAAATGCATCTTCTGTTGTCTTTTTGTTGCAAGTCTAATGAAAGCCTAATTAATACAGGAGAGCAAATAGAAGAATCAGGGTTCTGGGGTTGAGTTTTTTGTTGTGGATTTTTTTTTTCACTTGTTTGTGTTACGTGTGCATATGGTCTTGGAAAACGTCCCAGTTGGAAGGGACCTCTGGAGAACATGTAGTCCAACCCCCCTGCCAAAGCACGTTCACCTAGAGCAAGTTGCACAGACAGGTTTTGAACATCTCCAGAGATGGAGACTCCACAACCTCTCTGGGCAGCCTGTGCCAGTGCTCTGTCACCTTCACGGTAAAGAAATTTTTCCCGATCTTCAGATGGAACTTCCTGTGTTCCAGTTTGTGCCCATTGCCCCATGTCCTGTCAGTGGGCACCACTGAAGACAGTCTGGCACCATCCTCTTGGCACTTGCTCTTTAGATATTTATAAGCATTGATAAGGTCCCCTCTCAGTTTTCTCCAGGCTAAAGAGATGCAAGTCTCTCAGCCTTTCCTCATGAGAGAGATGCTCCAGTCCCCTCATCTTCTTCATAGCCCTCCGCTGGACTCTCTCCAGTAGTTCTTTGTCTTTCCTGAACTGTGGGGCCCAGAACCGGACACAGTACTCCAGATGTGGCCTCACCAGGGCAGAGTAGAGAGGCAGGACAACTTCCCTCCACCTGCTGGCCACACTCATCTTAATGCACCCCAGGATACCATTGGCCTTCTTATGAGGGCACATTGCTGGCTCATGGTGAACCTGCTGTCCACCAGCACACCCAGGTCCTTCTCCTGCCTTCCAGCAGGTAACCCCCAACCTGTGCTGGTGTCTGGGGTTATCCCTCCCCAGGTGCACGACTCTACACTTGCCTTTCTTGAACTTCATTAGGTTCCTCTCTGCCCAACTCTCCAACCTGGCCAGGTCTTGTTGACGGCAGCACAGCCTTCTGGTGGATCAACAACTCCTCCTAGCTTTGTATTGTCAGCAAACTGGCAGAGGGTCCACTCTGTCCCTTCATCCAGGTCTCTGATGTACATGTTGAACAAGACTGGACCCAGTACTGACTCCTGGGAGACACCACTAGCTACAGGCTTCCAACTAGACTCTGTGCAACTGATCACAGCCCTCTGAGCTCTGCCATTGAGCCAGTTCTTCACCCACCTCACTGTCCCCTCATGTAACCCACAATTCCTAAGCTTACCTATGAGGATGTAATGGGAGACAGTGTCAAAAACCTTGCTACAGCATGCACTGCTCTCCCCTCATCTACCCAGCCAGTCATGCCATCATAGAAGGCTATCACACTGGTCAGGCATGATTTCCCATTGGTGAATCCTTGTTGGCTATGCCTGATAGCCTTCTTTTCCTCCAGATGCTTAGAGGCGACCTCCAGAATGAGCTGTTCCATCACCTTCCCAGAAGCTGGCCTGTAGTTTCCTGGGTCCTCCTTGCCCTTTTTGAAGACTGGAGTGACACTGGCTTTTCTCCAGTCCTCAGGTACCTCTCCTTTCTCCATGATCTTTCAAGGATAATGGAGAGTGGCTTAGCGGTAACATCTGCCAGCTCTCTCAGCACTTGTGAGTGCATCCCATCAGGGCCCATGGATTCATGAGTGTTGAGTTTGCCTAAATGGTCTCTTAAGCTAATCCTCATCAGCCAAGGGAAAGTCTTCCTTTCTCCAGACTTTCTGTCTTACCTCCAGAGCCTGGGATTCTTGAGGGCTGGCCTTAGCAGTAAAGACTGAAGCAAAGGAGGCATTCAGTAGCTCCGCCTTCTCTCTGCACTCTGTCACCAGGGCACCCACCTCATTCAGCAGCAGGCCCACATTTTCCCTAGTCCTCATTTTGCTACTTGAAAAAGGACTTGAAAAAGCCCTTCTTGTTGTCCTTGACATCCCTTCACAGATTTAATTCTACGTGGACCTTAGCCTTCCTGCTGCATACTCTATATTCCTCCCAAGTGGCCAGTCCCTTTTTCCACGTTCTGTAAACTTCCTTCTTCCATTTGAGTTTTTCTTGTTCATTCGTGAAGGTCTTCTGCCTCCTTACCTCAATTTTTTTACTCATAGGGATGCACCAATCTTGAGCTTGGAGGAGGTGGTGCTTGAATATTAACCAGCTCTCTTGGACCCCCTCACCTTCTAGAGCCCTAATCCATGAGATTCTTCCAAGCAGATCTTGGAAGAGGCTAAAGGTAGCTCTCCTGAAGTCCAGGGTTGTAATCCTACTTACTGCCCTGCTTCTTCCACGCAGGATCCTGAACTCCTCTATCCTGTGGTCACTGCAGCCAAGGCTGCCCCCAACTTTCACATCCCCAGCCAGTCCTTCTTTGTTAGTACAGGGTCCAGCAGCACACTTCTCACTGGCTCCTCCACCACCTGTGTCAAAATGTTATCATTGATGGAATCTCTTAGACTGTGTGTGCCTAGCTGTGTTGTCTTTCTAGGCAAACATCAGGATGATTGAGGTCTCCCATGAGAACCATGTCATCTTTTTTATGTATACAGTAACAGATGAGATTGAGTAACATGAGTGCAGTCAGTGGAATCAGTGGATCTACTATGTAGAATCTTTCTGTGGTCATGAATTTGTGAATTATGTTCTAAATCTCTTTTTTACTGTTTTTAGTCTAACTGGATGTAAAAGGTCATGTATAGTGTCATCTGTTTTAAAAAAAAGGGATAGGGGAGAGGTAGCATATTGAACTTGTAGAAAGTTGTTGAGTTAGTGTGTGTTCAGTTTGGTATTCGTGATTTTGTGGCAAGTTTTCTTTTCCATGAAGTAATAATCGGCTTTTTCTTAAACAGGTTTTAACTGCTAGTGAAAAGATGAATGTAGACAACTTGTTTCAGAAAGATGCACTTGTTCGACAAAGCCAGGTATGACCGAAAGTTTTTAAGATGAGAATGGAAATAGATGAGTAGATACTTAAATGTTTATAACATGAATGCTGTATGCACTTTATTCAGCTGTTTCTAATACTTATTTCTTCATACTCACTGAAGTGTGTCATTCTTTGTATGCATAAAAATAATGCTCTTTAGATTCTAAAGATCAGAAATGTTTCTCAGGCTAGCTGGGAGAGGATGGAAGGCTGAGAGCTATTTCCATTTGGAGCATCTGTTACTGTTCATGATGATTAATAAACTATTAAATAGCACTGTCATAACTGCAGCATCTAGTGAGAAATAAGAGATCAAGTGCCTAAACAACTGTCCTGGTTTTGCTAGGATAG
>NW_010317177.1:5656-8922 GCF_000700745.2 Antrostomus carolinensis | reverse complement strand
GCTTAAGAAATGCCCAAACCAAAGTAGTCAGGATGAGGGGGAGATGGTCACTGGTGGGTGGGATGGAGCTTAATGTTGGGAGTTAATCGCCTGTGAAAAGGCTGGATGGAAAAGGTGAGGGGCAGAGCTTGAAGGGCAAATCACACCTGCTGGGAAGATGAATGAGCTGATCACCCAAGATGAACAATGGTGGCTTCTCAAGGGCACCAGCCAGAAGAGGACAGGGCAGGAGACCGTGGCAGAGATGAAAGGGTTAATGTAACGAATCGCTTTCTCATCAGCAACAAAGACTTGGGTTTTCCACTCCTTTGTGTTTCTCTCCTGGCAATATTTAGGTGCAATAATCCCACATGCTGCCCTTCCCCTGAGGGCTGCCTTGGAAAATAACCTCTTCCATCTGCGGGGTCTGCAGATGGCTCCTGGCCAGGAGGCACCGGGGGCTTTATGAGCTCCAGGGATGGGTGATTATCCACAGGTGTCAGATGAGAAAATGGAGATGTAAAGCAGTGAAATGCTTTGGCTTGAGGTGGAAAGTAAATTGGTTCTGGGGTCACGGATGGACCTGCTGTTTTCTTGTAGCAAGATGAGTGTAGCAAGACCCCCCACTTCTGAGCAGGGACTAAAGATTGGCCCAAAGCATCAGGACCGTGAGCAGATCTTGTCCTGACCATGTAGGTTTAATCTAATTTCAGGCTACAGAGGGGCTTCAAAGCCCTGTTGGGTGCCCAGGCAGGGCTGCAGAGGGGAATATCTCCCCCCTGGTTGCTCTTGGCTGATGATCAGCAGCACCCTGAAGCAAGAGGAGGAACGGACCCCACCACGTTCTGCTCTAGGTGAGCTCCAGCTGCTGTATTTGCTCGACCATGTCTGCTCTTTTTTGGACTGTTTTTTGTCTTCAGTCAGCCAGGCACCCCACCTCCCAGACAGGAGAAATGAAAATGAGCTCTTGTCCTCTGTGGAGGAGAAGATGAGGAAGAGACACGGAGGAAAAGTGAGGGAAATTAAGCAGAAATAGCTTCAGGGGTCATTTAAAAATATCCCCACGACTCTCTTAAATATATATTTAGCAAGAATTCATAGTCCATGGCTGAGGGAGCTCCAGGCACCAAATGTACGGAGTGGTTTTTGATAAAGACCCACTGGATCTAGCACAGCTTAGAGGAGGAGGTTTGTGGGATGGAGATGGGGGAGATCCCAGGCCAGGAGGCTGCAGGGCAGCTCTCAGCCACCCTCCCGTGCCCGTGAACTGCCCCCACGCTGCATGAAGCCACATGTTGAGCTTTTTTGGGTCTCTAAAATAAGATCCTTTTCCATCAAGGTCTATCAGCAGGCCAAATCTAGGACCCTTGTTGATGAGGTAGGGATGGCAACACAACCCTTGGAGACCCTGTGGGCTGCAGGCTCTCACCAAGCCTGTGTGTGGCAAGTTTGTGGTGCCACCACCCTGTCCATTGTGGTTTTCCTCCTTCAGGAGTAACCTCTGCTGGTCCTTCTGCCTGAGTGAGGACAGCCTGGCTTGGATCCTTGTCCACATGAAGGCTGGGAGCAGATGAGGAGGTGTTGGCCTGAACTCAGCCCTTCTGGAGAAGGGAACTGCTGATGGATCAGCTAGAGGGCTGGCATTAAATCTGCAATACAATGCCCATGAGGAGACATGAGCGGCAGGTATCGTCCCATGGGAGGAAGAGTACAAAGTACATGGGACCGATGTTTGGTGAGCGTGAAGCACAGGGAGAGCCAGAAGCAGCACCTCACACTACGTGGCCCATCAGCATTGAGATCCCAAAGTGTTTTCCAGCTCCCAATCCTTTAGGAGTAAGAAGATCCTCTTGTTCCTAGGAGCATCCTGGCCCAAAGACCCCATCCCAGAGCAGCCTCCAGATCTGCCCCAGGAGCTGCGTGATCAGCCAGAGCCCATGAATTATTCACCACTCCTCCGTGGTGCAGAGGATCCCGTTACACCGTGGAGAAGGGTCTCCTTGAGCAGCAAAGCCTGGCCCAGGGCTGTCGGCTTGGAAACCCAAGAGCTCGAGGGAATTCAACTCGCACGTTCCTTCCTCGAGCCCATTGTTGATCTGACAGCAAAGCCAAGTGAGGTTTTGACTTTGAGGCCCTGACTGAAGGTTGGTGGGTGTCTCCTTACAGACCTGTGGGCTTTATTGATTGTCTTCTGCCCAAGTTCCCACCCCTTCCAGACTGTAACTGCTCCCCTCCAGATGACAAACGGAGCTGCCAGTCTCTGATTTATTTTAATTGCTATCTTTCCCTCCTGCTAGTGACCTGAAGACGTGATGAACATGTGATGGAGTATCTGAGCTGGGATGTGCTGGGGGGCATTTGGTGCTTGGTGGGAGCATTGTCCATTCCCACCTGTCTGGTACAAAAAAAACCCCTTCTCTGAAGTTTCACAGCGTGGGGAAACTGAGGCACTGGAGCTGGTTAGGAGGAAATGGGAATGGTGGGTGTTAGGGAAGAGAAACTGGTGTCGGGCTGCCAGTGTGTGGCAGGGGGTGGTCGGGTGGGGAAAGGGGATAACTATGGAAAAATAGAGAATTTTGTGGTCAGCATGTGTGTCCTCAGAGCAGAGGGTCCCTGGCACCTTCTGGGCTCCTTGCCTGTCAGATGGGGTGATGCATTTCAGCATGAAACCTTTTTTTTTTGCTTGGGAAGGTGTTGGAAGGGAGGGAAGATGTCGTGAAGACTTGGTCTGTTCTCATCTAGAGCTGCAGGCAGAGATGTCCTGATGGGACAGGAGAGGACGTGCTGTTCGGCATGACGCTCTCTGCTCCCACCGCGGCTGGAGCGTGTCACGGGGAAGAGCTGCGAGACGTGACACGCGCCACCCTGACGACTAAAGGGACATCGATGGGGGACTTCTGCATTTTTGTGACAGCGTTTGGCACAGCGGGAGCGAGGTTCTGATCCTTAGAGGGGTGGAAGAGAGGCACAAGGTGCCTGGGAGCTGCTGGCACATGGGGACATCTCCTTGGTCCCCCTGTGTGATGTTGGGCTCCCTGTGGGCTCCTTCCCGGCTTCTCCCGTCCCAGCTTCTTGTGCTAATGGTTGGGAAATGTCTCTTGCCACAGGCTGTGTCCTTGTTTTCCCCTTGCTGGGACACAGGGAAAGGGCTCAGGTCTCAGCTGCTGGACACTGGTGCCACCAGCCAGCTTTTCACAGCATCTCTCTCTCTCCCTTCCTGAAGCAAGTGACACTCATCCCACAAACATGTCACACTTGGTGGTGACATTATAGCTCAGAGCAGAGAT
>NW_010317177.1:356-5613 GCF_000700745.2 Antrostomus carolinensis | reverse complement strand
CCAAGAAGAATCCTCCTCCATCAAAAGCTCCCAAGAGCCCTGGTTGAGACCAGGCAACATCTCAGGTGTTTGGGTCATTTTTGGGGGCCCTGTGGTTATGTGATGTCCCCCTCCTCCAGAGCTGCCACCTGTTTGCCGTCTGCCCAGTATGACCCAGCTCATGGGAAGCTGCTGCAGCGCTCACTGGCCGTGGCAGCGTGTCACCATGTGGTGATATGGAAATGGCTCGAGCGGAGGCTCTAGCGTTTAAAGGCGCCTGCTTGTCGGGATGGTGGTGAGTCTTGTCTCTGCTCAGCGTGAGGACAGAAGGGCTGAGTTCTTCTGGGCTGTGCTGTTCCTCCCCAGGAGGATGGCTTTGTTTTCCTCCATGCTCTCGGACAGAGGCACAGAGGGATGCTGGACCAGATCACCGCCTCTCTGAGCAGAGCAGGATGTAAAACTGGGCTCCTCGGAGCACAGGGAGCTTTTGGAAGGCAAAGGCACCAGCTTGCAGGGGGCAGATGGACTGGAGATGGACATCAGCCAAACCACCTGAAGCCCATGGATATATGCAGCTTCCCAGGGTGTTGCTTGGCTCCCTTGGGGGTTGCATCTAGGTGGGCACCCAAAATCAGGTGTCTCCATCCCCTATGGACACCACTGTCCTGAGTGGGACCATCCTTGGCATGTCCCTGGGAGAGCAGCTGGGGACTGGAAAGGCCAAGAAGATGGAGAGTCCCTGGGTGCTCAAATCTTTGTAATTCTGGATTCACATCCACGCACCAGCCATCCTCAGGACACAGGGCTGTGGTGAAGGATGTTGATCCCAGATCCCCGATCCTGCCTTCATTCTCTCTCTACTTTGGGGGTTTATTTTTTCCCTCTCCATTAATCTCTGAATATTAGGTGGAAAGCGAACAATTACTGTGCTAATGGTTCCATAAATTCCTTCATTACTTATTAAACTCGAGCACTCCCCGTGCAGGGGAGGAAAAGAGATGAAATGGAGAAGAAAAGGGAGCAGAGGGGGGTTAGGAGGGGTTGGACCAGGGGCAGAGGACTCAGCTTCTGCGGCAGGACCTGGGCAGGGCTGCGGATCCGGATCGGGCCCTGGCAATTCCTGGGCTGTCGCTGCCCTCTGCTGACAGCGGGACAGGCAGGGGCTGCCTGGAACTAACTAGCTGCCTGGAACTAACTAGCTGCCTGGAACTAACTAGCTGCCTGGAACTAGCTGCCTGTAGGCAGAGCCCTGGGGCTGGGGACTCTGGGGAGAGGCAGGAGGCTGGGGAACAGGCTGGATGCCAGGATGCTCTGAGGAGGTTGACAGGTAGGACAAGGTATGGAAACACTGAATCATTTTGGTTGGAAAAGATCTTTGAGATCATCAAGTTTAACCATAAACCCAACGTGACCAAATCCACCACTAAATAATGCCCCTCAGCACTATGTCTACATGGCTCTTCAATCCCTCCAGGGATGGGGACTCCACCACTGCCCTGGGCAACCCCTTCCAATGCCTCAGAACCCTTTCAGCAAAGAAATTCTTCCTCACATCCCATCTCAACTGCCCTGGCCACAACTGGAGCCCATTTCCTCTTGTCCTCTCCCTTGGTCCTTGGTTGAACAGACCCACCCCCACCTCTCTCCACCCTCCTCCAAGGGACTTGGACAGAGCCAGAAGGTCTCCCCTCAGCCTCCTTTTCTCCAGGCTCAACAACCCCAGTTCCCTCAGCCACAAGGGAACTCAGCACACTTGTGCTCCAGACCCTTCCCCAGCTCCGTTCCCTTCTCTGGACACGCTCCAGCACCTCCATGGCCTTCTTGGAGTCAGGGGCCCAACACTGAACCCAGCACTCGAGCTGTGGGCTCATCAGTGCCCAGTACGGGGGGAAGAGAACTTCCCTGGTCCTACTGGCCACACTGGTGCTGATACAGGGACCATCCTGCTTGAGGAATCACTGCAAAAGCTGCTCCAGAGCTTTGGGGATGGTGCTGAGCAGAGCTGAGGCAGGGTGAAGGGAGCCTGGCTTTAGGCAGCGATTAACTCGAGGAGAGGCCCAGGGCAGGGTGAGGAGCCTTGAACTTGACCCCACCATCTCCACGCTGCCTCTCCATGAGGCTGCCAGTGAGCGCCAGGTCCTGCTTTCCCAGCTGCAGGAAGAAATCTGCTCTCTCCTGGTTTTCCTCGAGGTGCTGGGAGCTGCCTCATGGTTCTTTGCCAAACCTCACCAGCATCCCACGGGGTGGAAGTTCTCCAGGTTTTGTTGTTTTGGTTTTTTTTTCTGCTGATGAAGGTGATGAGGTCTGGGCTGCTGTGGAGATTGTTGTGAGAATTAGAGCCACTGTTCAGAGGAAGCTTTTTGCCTCCTCTCCGGGTCAGAGTGCGGAACAGCTCACTTCTGGGCTGGCAGCTTCCATCCCAGGAGGGCTCTTGTGGCCTCGCCTAAGTGAAGCTAATGTATTTCGACGTCTCTAATGGCCAGCTGGGATACAAGCTCATCTCCAGGAAGAAAAGCAGCTGGTCTGAACGCAAAACTGCAAACAAGCAAACGCCTCCCTAGTCAAGACGCTCAAAAGTCTTCTGCTCGTGTCGATCAGTGGGTATCAGAGCTGGGGGGGCTTCAGGATCTCACCAAGGAGCTTCAAGATGTCACCAGGAAGCTTCAGGATGTCACCAGAGAGCCCTCTTCGCTTCTCCTCCTCCATCAGACCGAGTTCTGTGATTGTCTCCATCCAGGGTTTGAAAAGCAGATGCACAATTAAACCCCCAGAGAAAGGTTTTGGGGTTTTTTTTGCAGAAAAACAGCAAGTTTCTTTGGTTCTACGAGACTCAAGCATCCTCTGAGATGAGCCCAGCTCTGCAGAGGGACCTGGATACCCAACTCCCATGGACACCAAATGTAATTAGATGTTTATATCTAGGCCAGGGGCTCAAGGGCCATCTGGCACCTTAATTATTCATACACATATATATAAGCACAGACAGAGCATTTTTTATCGAGCCTGGGTCTGGGGAAGAGTTCCTCATGGCCTGTCAAAGTGGGATCTTCTCCAGGGCTGGTTTCAGGTGCTGTGTTGCCTTTTCCCCAGTGTCAAACCCCCCTCCAAAACACACCAGTGCTGCCAAACTGGGCGCTGCAGAGATCCACGTCAACAGAGGCTGACGCAGAGATGGAAAAATCCAGGAGGAGAAGAGTCCTCCCTTGGAAAGAGGAGATCAGGACTGAAATCAGATTAAATGTCTGTCAGGAGGGTTCGTCCCTGACGTGATGTGGCCCAGCGCTCCCCCCAAGGTGTCTTTTAAGATGTGACTCATCAGCTGAGGAATTTTAATTTCTGTGTTTCTTTCCCAAGCTGAGGAAGCAGTTTGGACCTTGGCAGATAAAAGTCTCCATCACTAGTTGCTTCAAGTGATGCGTTGATGGAACCTCAAAGATGAAGCTGAAATATGGCAAAATAGGGTTTTCCCCACAATTTTATCTTAGTTAGTTGAGGAGTGATCCCTCAGCTCCTCTGCAATGCTGTGATGGACACCAGGGGAGATGCAGGTGGGAAGCTGGGGCTGTGGGTGCATCTGATCCAGCTTAAAACAATGTGCTTTTTAGATTGTAAATTGGGATGTTCTGCTTCCCAAAGCACGTTGTGAGCTGAGTCTCCTTCCCATCCCGGCCTCCAGAAACCTTTCTCACAACCTCGGTCCTGGAAATGAGATATTTCTGTTAAAATGGTTTAAGAAAATTTTTTTTAAGCAATTTTTCTAGGGGTGGGAAGCTGGGGCTGTGGGTGCATCTGATCCAGCTTAAAACAATGTGCTTTTTAGATTGTAAATTGGGATGTTCTGCTTCCCAAAGCACGTTGTGAGCTGAGTCTCCTTCCCATCCCGGCCTCCAGAAACCTTTCTCACAACCTCGGTCCTGGAAATGAGATATTTCTGTTAAAATGGTTTAAGAAAATTTTTTTTAAGCAATTTTTCTAGGGGGAAATGATAAGGCCTGAGCTTTCTCCTTCAGTTGTGTCTCCCCAGGAAAGCAGCTCGCCCCAGCCAAGAGCAATGGTTGTGATAAGCCTGACAGATCCCTCAGGATCCCTCAGCTCCTCTGCGATGCTGTGATGGACACCAGGGGAGATGCAGGAGGGAAGCTGGGGCTGTGGGTGCATCTGATCCAGATTAAAACAATGTGCTTTTTAGACTGTAAATTGGGATATTCTGCTCCCCAAAGCACGTTGTGAGCTGAGTCTCCTTCCCATCCCGGCCTCCAGAAACCTTTCTCACAACCTTGGCCCTGGAAATGAGCTATTTCTGTTAAAATGGCAATTTTTCTAGGGAGAAATGATAAGGCCTGAGCTTTCTCCTTCAGTTTGTGTCTCCCCAGCTCGCCCCAGCCAAGAGCAGTGGTTGTGATAAGCCTGTCTGACAGACTCCCCGTCTCGCTCAGCCCAGGCTCCTCCCGCACATACCTTTGTATCACTTCATCTGGATGATCCACATCCACCTAATTGTATCTGCCTTCCATATACTTAACGATAATTATATCCCCATGAGCCAAGCTCCTCTCTCATTGCGGGTCTGTGTCTGATCCACCCGTGAGGTGAACTCAGTGTTGGTACATAGGAGGATCTCATTATTTTTTTTTTCAGCAGCTCAACATATATTTCAACCATCATTTCTATCACTCTCAGGTCTCTATATTTAGATATCAGCTATTTACTCACCACTGAAAACCCACCCACAATTTCTCTGTGTACTGTCTCTGTCAGAAGGAGATGATATGACAGGGAGAAATGCAGTCTAATGGCCTGCTATTAAAATAAAAATAATAATAATAATAAAAAAGAATTGATTCAATTCTCTCTCTGTTGGATTCAGACGTTCCTGGGGAGCGATCTGGTTTCCAGGGGGTGACACAGAGCTGCGGGGACATTTCACTCAGCCAGGGAACATTGCGCTTTCTGCTCTCCTGATTTCAAACCACTTAGGCTGTGATTATAAAACACGGCTCAGGGGGCCCGTAGCATCGCTGGGTTAAATGAAGTTCTTCCTCTGCTGCAGTGTGGTTGCAGGGCTGGGTTTGGGGTTTGTTTGTTCCTCTTTTTTTTCCCCCCTTTTTTCCAGGTATTGCTGTATGTGTTTGGATCCAGCCAAGAAGAAGGAATGGATAATTCTTCAGATATTCTCTATGTTCACACCTGGGGGTGTGAAATTAGAGTTTGTTGGGGTGATTTATGGGATAGGAGGATGCAGGGCAGCAGGGTCCATCCCTGCCACAGCTTTCTCACC
>NW_010317177.1:0-249 GCF_000700745.2 Antrostomus carolinensis | reverse complement strand
CCCCTTCCACAAGCCAAGGTTGCCCAAGGCCTCATCCAGCCTGGCCTTCAACACTTCCAGGGAGGAGCAGCCACAGCTTCTCTGGGCAACCCACTGGTGACTGGAACCTTTGAATGTTTCTTTTTCCCTTCTCCTCTATGCTGGGGAGGGAAAAGTGGAGCCAGAGCACACGGCAGCTCCCGGAGGAGCAGGATCCTCACAAGACACACGGATCAGAGCTGCTTCTGGATGAGGCTTTGAGCAACCTGG
>NW_010317176.1:35395-37640 GCF_000700745.2 Antrostomus carolinensis | reverse complement strand
TTATTATTATTATTATTATTATTATTTTGCAGCAATTACCTGCATGAATAGGAATTATATTTTTTGGAATGCTTGGATTAGGATGGGTATAAATAGGTGGATGTATATTTTTTCTTATATAATAGTGACAGGGCATTCCTTGTTTTAAATAAAAAACTAAAGATGATTGTCTCTAAATGCTTTTGATTTGTAAATAATGGAAAGCCTTTGTTGGTCTCAGGAAGAATTCAAGGGACAGTATCTTGTGTTTGGCTCACTGGGAACTTGTGAGATGAGATGTGATATTGCTTTTTTGCTAGGCAGAAAGGCAAAATGCATTTAGCAGTAACGGGCTAAGCATTTCACTCCAGTGTTTGGAGGATAACAGTGGAAGTCATCGTGTTGGCAAGTTGTGGTGGAGAATGTTGAGACCATGTCATAGAGTTGTTCCTTGAAGATTGTCCATCTCTCATCAGTTGTTTGTCTGGACCAAACAGACTTTACAGAACTGAATTAGAGGCCTAATCCAGCTCCCTTTTAAAACAATAGGAATTTGCAATGATTACATGGGATTTAGTGCTTTTGGGAGATTTATCTTTGATTTGACAGGGGTAGGACTGGGAGTTTTACAAACCTGCACCTTTGTCTCTCATTTAATCCTATCTTTTAATTTGCCATCCGTGTTAACTTGCCATACAAACCCCACCTTTTTTTGGCACTAATCACCTCCTGCTGATTCCACCATTCTGTGCTCTCAGTGTAAAAGCAATAATCCTTTTTTTGGTCTTCAAACTAGATGGTGTGTTTTTGTACAAGCCCCAGCTCTGAGCTCTGTGTGCTGATGGATGTTGATGTCCTTTCAAAGAGGCGTCTATAAAAAGCATTAATAGGGAGAAATAAGGAATGTCATTCCTCCTCTGTTCTCTTCTCCCTGTCTTTAAATTATTAGGTATATCAAGTATGCTCATGTTCTCCTAATTTCCATATCTGTGTTTCAACAAGTAAATGAAAAGCAAATATCCGTGACTTTGACTCCCCTATGCAGCTTCCTTTGGGATTATAAATTACTGTGGCATGAAAACCTACATTAAGATTAGTGAAAAAATAATTTAGGATTCTTAATGAGGATGGATGAGGATGGACTTTTTCAGCCTAACATGTAGGGATAACATCCTTCAGCACAGTAGGAAGGCATGCTGGATGCATTAGTGATATGCTGCTGGTACTATGTCCTAAGGGCAAATGCTGGTGGCAGAAGTACTGAAACAAGGTTACCTAGAAAAGCAGTTTCAGGATGTGTTAAACCACCTCCGTGATTGCTACCCAGAAGCTGGTTTCCACGAGGGTTGCCCATAGGGTTCACAATGCTGTCCAAATTTACTTCTGTAGTCTAAAATCCCAGAAGTGCAAATAAATGTAGGTTTCTTTTCCTGCTAAGGAGATAAGAAAAAAATATTCCTGCAATATGCACATCTATATCATGTACAACTGATGGGTGTATTTGACACTGGAGAAAAGCAGGAAAGTTTGGGGTTCTGCAGATCTCACGTGAAATTCTGTCTGCCTAGCAAAGGAGAACTTTTGTAACAGGACTTTTAGCAAAAAGTGTAAACACTTTGGTGAAAAAAGGTTACGTATAAAACATTGATTACCTTTTTCCTTTAAGAAAAGAGGAAAATTATGTTTCTGCTACATATAAAAATAATCTTTAAATGCCCTATAAACCATGTTGAACTCCAGAAGTTCAGAGCTGTTACATACTCTAGCTGATTTGTTTCTAAAACTTCCCTCTGAAACCATAAATGAAATGTAAATTGTAATACATGGAGTATTTAACCAGGGGAACAACTTACCTTGGCATGTCATGGGTTATCTGCCACTTAGAGTCTTTGCATTAGAACTCAATGGCTTTATAAAAGCTCTGCTTTAGTTTAGTCAAAGTTTATGGACGTGGTTGAAGAAATCTATGTATGTTGATATGAAGGAGCGAGAGTAGATGTCCACAGTGACACTTTTAAGTCTAAAAGCTGTAATGAGTGTGTATGTGGGAAAGTGTTTTGCTAAAATGTATCTGCATTCCTTAGTATTTTAAAATAAGTTTATTTATTTTTATTTTCTGCCTGAAGAATCCATAATTCTGTGCAATCTATATTTTTGTTACACATGAGATTTTAAAGTGGGAAGATATTTCCTTTGCAAGCCAGCATGCATTCAGATGTTTGCATGAGCTCTTGCAGGACTTTGCTTTGTGAGCAGCCACAAATAC
>NW_010317176.1:20904-35377 GCF_000700745.2 Antrostomus carolinensis | reverse complement strand
AGCAGGTAAATATGCCTCTCTCTTTCATAATTTTTGTGGTTCGTGGCTGATACATGAAAAATGACTTGGGCTGTCTGGAACTGGAACAGACAGTATCTTGAAAAGGAAGCTTTTGTCCAAGGTTAATCCCAGTTTTTCAGATACACATGAAAAATCAATCAGTGAAAAGTGAGCTGATTTTTGTCTGCTGTCTCTGACTTCTTATTGCCCTACATGAATACTGGTTTTCTTCCCACAACGGTGCTTTTCACAGAATATTTTCTCTGTTACATTATAAGTTTTATTCCACTTCAGATATGATTTCTTTCGGTTCAACCTCTCTTGCTTACTACTTGCTCTTTTGATATTCAGCTAGAAGCACATAGTAGTGGTGCTGCTTGTGACAAGACATCCTTGTATCCAAAATACCTATCCTGTGTTTCCGTAGCACACAGACGTCTGCTATCACTTTGTGATGCACTCTCATTCCCCAGAGTCTCATTTCCCCTACCCTTCCCTATTATTAAGCATTAGAAATAATAATAATAAATCAGATTAGTCTATTTATGTCACACTAATGTGCTCTTCATCAAAACAACACAAATTTTGCTCCCTGCTGTCAACTTTGATTATATAACAACCCTATTATCCTATCATATTTCGTATTATCATCAAAGGAAAAAATCAGTTTGATCAGTGAAGCACCAAAATAGCTTTGACTGAGCATGCTGTGATACAGAAATGAAAGAGGAAACTTAACAGAACGATGCAGGTACAGCTCTGTTTGCTCTTCATTGCTGCATATGGAAGATCCTGACTGATCTAACTGGGGCTGCTTTGCCAGAACTTTGAACACAGAGATTCTTTACTGGGCTGGCTATAATGGGACAGCTCTAGGAGGAATGTTTGGATCTTACTTCAAGTTTCCAAAATAGCTTCTTGGCTGTTAATGAATGGAGATGTACAGTGACCTTCAGCAATAGTCTTTTGTTTGGACTCCTCTGTAATAGCTCATGAGAACAAAATCAGCAACCTTATTAAAAAAAAAAAAAAGAAAAGAGGAAAGTGACTAAGTTAATTTATGGTATTGTAGGTTGTTTCATTAGTTTCCTAGTACTTCAACTGAAGAAATGCCAGGGCAGTAATCAAGATTATTGCGAATCAAACCCAAGCAAGGTAATTTTGTGTTTTCTCTGACAGATTTGAAAGCTTTCGTTATGGAAAAAAGCATCATTTGTTCCTAAAAGCTTAAAAAAGAGCAGTCAGTGGAACCAAGATGGAGAATGAAAATGTTCCAGAACGATTTGGTGTGTGCAGACCAGAGGGCAGAGGCTTGGGTGGAAGTAGCTTTCAGTTGAAGTTTATGTCCTCATTTAGCTTTATGTAATATTCCTGTTAATATTAGGATCTAATTAAGGCAGCCATTTAAAATCTTTATGAGGAAGCCAGACCAGAGAGCTGTGTTGGAGTGTGTCCATTACACTAATGTTATGGACTTTTTAATGCATATTTCAACAAGACACTATTATTGACTGGAATATTGCACAAATTACAATGAGAATCACACCACCGTGCTTTCATCAACTAAAGGTGTATGACACTCGCAGACCTGAAAAAGAAATATTACCTTTCTGACCAGCCTGCCTGTCATCTAACTTTAATATGAAAGTTTAATTTGCGAACTTCAGAAAGAGAAAATGTATGAAAAGGATTAGCCATCATAACGACACACCAAAATATAGAATACTAATAATATTGGACATGGAGAAATTGATTGAAAATGGAAGGCACTCAGGGACTCTTATCCTAGTTAATCTGAGCTCAGAGGTTGAATTAAAACCGTGAAAACTGATGGTACCCTTTGCCAAAATGCAGTTTGCAATTATTTAAGGCGTAGGTAATGAACATGGCAAAAGATCTTTCACTCAAAAAAGTAGTAGGAGGGCAAAAAGAAAGATGGAACTAAATAGATTATTCTCAGCAGCAGGAGTAGTGTTATTTCCAGTTGAAAACACTGTGAGGTGATACAAGAGACTTTTGTGCTTTGATCTGGGTAGAAACAATCTGGGATATTTCCTCTGCTCAGTCGAGGTCTGCACCACAGTACTTCACTGATTACAGCTGATAAGGAGATTCATGGAGTTCCTGATTCTTCAGTCAGGTTTTTGCTGCTGTCTTCACTGAAACCAAGATTGTGTTCAGCCAGCCCATCCTGAGCAGTGCTGGTCCCTGTGGTATATCATGTTAGTGATGCCGTTTCCTTTACTGGTGCTCCCTAGTGCAAGGACTCAGTAGGATGTAAGCAAACTCTTTCCTTCTGTAAAGCTTGGAGTAACAGGACCTTCCTCTGAATCCACTGGATACTTTACTAAAGCTAAACTTGTTCAGACTGGCCCCAAGTCTTTAATTTAATTGGAAATTGTTTCGTGATTGTTACTCTTATTTTTTCCTTTTCCCCAAAGAATCTTCTCCAAAACCCCTGACTGAGTCTTAGTCAAACGGTATTATCCTTTGCACAAATTTCCAAGTCATGTACATATATACATCAGTATTCCTTTGGGGGAGAAGTCCAACATAAAATATGGCAGGAAATGGCAGGAAGATGAGCCAGGGGAAGATTAGGTTGGACATTAGGAAAGGGTTCTTCACCCAGAGGGTGGTGGAGCACTGGAACAGGCTCCCCAGAGAGGTGGTCATGGCACAAAACCTGCCTATATTCCAGAAGCATTTGGACAACATGTGCCCTCAGACACATGGTCTGAATGTTGGGATTGTCCTGTGCAGGGACAGGAGTTGGACTCGATGATCCTCGTGGGTCCCTTCCAGCTCACAACGTTCTATGATTCTATGATTCCATTAACTGATTTTAGTGCAATACAATGAGTCCTGATTTATATTCCTTTACTGAAACTGGAATGTGAGCCTTTTTCTATTTACTGCTAGATAAAATATCGGTATCTCAAACTAGTTCTTGCCATGAACAAATTTTCCTAAGCCTAATGGGGAGGAGAAAGACCTAAAGACAGCAGACAACCTGCATAATTCATGCAACTGTATTTTGCTTTATGGAATCCAGTCATCCAAAGCTCCCTGCTAATTTTAAGCTGGAAATACTATACCTGGAGCCTTCAGCCTTCAGTTGTCTCTCCTTCTGTGAATATTATAATTAATTAATATCCCAGAGCCCTCCCTCACACTGCTTTCTGACCATGTAAGGAGTGCTGCTGTACATTAACACCCACAACAGATTGGAGGGCGGGGGAGGAAGGGAAAAGAAATGTTAATGCTGCAATTTTATTGGTAATTAATATCCACAATTCCAAGCTGTGTTGTCTTTTAGATCACTTTGAGAAATGCAGAGCAAACAACAGCATAACATTTATCATAGCTGGCTAGTTCACAGGTGGCGCTAGGAAATATAATAATTGAAACTGTGCTCTATAATGCATCTCCCTCGTGCGTGAGTTCTGATACCACTCGCCTGGCTTTGATTCATTGTTTATCTGGTCTGTGGAACAGCTTGCAGTAATTGCTGTATCCAGAGCACTGTACTTGAGGCTAGAAGAGAGATCCATTTCACAGACGATGGCCCCCCAGCTTTCTCCATATGCCCTACCCCCTCTCCTCCCCAGACATTAACTCATTAACTTGCCATTTCATAAATGTATGTTCAGACCCAAGATCACCACATTCTGTACTTTCCCCCCTCGTCTATTAATGAAAAGCATTATGCTACAGAACCGCACCCTGGGGAAGGAAATGTTCCACTCTAATTACCACTGACAAAAGAAATCTACAGATTGATTAAAAACAATATGCAAGGAATCAGGAAATACAAAGTGCATAAACCTGCACGGGTGAGATCCACTTCTTCCCTGGGTGGGATGCAATTCATTAGCCTGCAAGGAGAATTTGGGAGTGTGTTTCTTTGGAAGAAGGCCATTAGGAGAAAGGGCAGCACAAATGACATGAGCAGAAAAAGAGACACAATGGTTTGATTCATTGTCTGTAGAACATTGGTAAGGTCTGTGGTGTGGTTTCAAATTAAGGAAGAGCCATTGGTCTTCTAGGTTTAGTCTGTTTTCTAGCCATCTGTCACCTCCCAAGCAGGAGTGGTAGGAGGTGTGGGAAGGATAGCCCATGGTGAAGTGGATTGTTATTGGTGAGACCACATGACCCATGTTGTTGTCAAGCAGGAAGCAGGGAAAATTGTGTCTTCTAGAGCATCTTCCCTCTACTATTCCTTGGCAGAGATCAGTTACACTATCCCTCCTATTGCCTGCAGCAAATCCTTACTGTGCCCCAGAAAGACCTGACTGTGGTATCCTTGCACATCTTTGATAGCATCTCCTCAGAGCTCAGCCATAGAGATGTGTGGGAAAGGCTAAGCTTCTCCAGCTGGGGTTGGGAGGTCACAATATAGCAAAGAAATGTCCTCGTATTGACTGTGTTTGAACAGTTTCTACATGTCAAAATATAATCAAAATTGACCTTTAGAGAAATAACATTAATTCATTATTGCTGGCTCTCCCTACAGCCTGGGTATGCAGCTCCTTAATCATAATTATTGTTAAGAGTCTAATTAATCTGATAACAGTATTTAATTAGATTAACTGAAGTAGAGTGTGTAAATTATTTTGGCCTCCCAGGGTCTGAAACTGCAAGTCTACAAAATGATTTCCAAAAAGCCTCTTTGGTAATTTCACTGCTGACATGGGGATCATGCCATGGCTGTCCTATTGACAAGCATCATCTTGGCACATTGACTGGAGCTGGTCAGGGGAGGATCTGGGGAAAGGATTTTAGCTCAGATCCAATAATTCTCACTGAACTAAATAGGTGCTTAAATGTCTTTGTGGAGATTGGCATGGGGTCTGATTTTGTCTTACCTGTAAAGGACAGAACCAGTGTTGTGTCTTAGAGAGATGGGATGATGCAGATGGGTGGGCAAGTGGCTGTATTTCAGGGCAGAGCATGGTTCTGATACCCATTTGATGCAATGGCCAAGGTGTCTCACCTCTGCTGTCTGGGATAGATAATACTTCTAGGAGGAAGGATTGCTGGTTACTTGTCCAAACATGTCTGAACCACCTGGGGAATGGGGAAGATACAGTTGAGTTTCTGTGTCACAGGCTGAATTGATGAGGACACTGATGCTATGGCACATCCTTCTCCCAAACCCTCTCTGAGCAAGGTTTAAAAACACAGAGCAAAAGATTGGGTTTCCTCCTGGCCTCTGGGTGAGGGTGCTGGAGGACAGGGCTGATTTCTAACTTACACAGGGGACAAGAGCTCAAGGCAGCATTCTCCTTAGGAACCAAGACAAGGAACGCTGGTGACAGAGCCTTCAGATAGCTCCATAGCCATTTCTTCTGTTTCCTTTAAAGTACATAGCACATTTCTCTGATCTCTCTTGATTTGAAACTCCTCTTCTGAGAGCCCCTTCTGAATGGCGAAGTGGGTGAATTGGAGTTTCTTGCTCAGCATGCAGCAGTGGGCACATCTCATTATCTTCTTCGTGTCAGTCATCCTAATGGATATGTGGGGCAGCTCACAGATATTCATCATGGTTGTGGCCACCAGAATCTGCCCAAATTCTAGTTTTTCTGGCAGCTGTCATTTTGCCAAAAGTTTGGCCAAGTGCAACACAGGAGCAAAGACTTATATTTGAGATCCTTTTATCAATGCACAGATGTGGAGGTTTTTTCATCTTCACTGTACATTCCTTTCATGTTCTCCTGCATCTAAGCTCCAGTTGTTCTACAGTGACTTATCTCTCCATGTGACTTCTCTTTTCTTTGAAGAATTCCTTACTTTCACAGACATTTTCCAGAAAAGATGGATGTCATATTGCTCCTTTTTAACATATCTTTTCAATTCCCAAAATGGAGAGATACTGCAGTCAAAGGCAGTGGTAGGAAATTCCTCTTCATCATTGATACTGTGCCCTTTTTCTTGTCCTGGGAAGGTTACTACAGCAGAGTCTGCTGTGGTCACCACCAGCCAACAGAACTGGTATGCTCAACACAACTTAGTGATCTTCTCATGCCAGTTTACCTCCTTTTCGACTGCTCAGCTGCATTTACATTGTGGCAGATACTTTTCTGTATAAGTTGTTTGTGCAGGAATATTATTCAGATGTTGGAGGACAAGTGTACTACCTGCATAACAAGGGAGGGATCCCAGTGTCCAGGTTACAACAGGTTTAAGACTCTGTTATTTAGTGGTTGGCTTTATTAAGTAATTTCCTGGTTATCACTTTCAGCACTGCTCTTTTGGACTTTAACATTAACAAATTTGGTTAATCCACACAAAGTTAGTTTGGGTGTAAGTACTGTTGGGTTGACCTTGTATGAAAAAAGCACTAGTATGCTTCAGAAAGAGTCCTGTCTACTAAAAGCTTTTGAACAACTAACTAATAAGCAGAAATTATGAGAGACTGGCTCATTCTTTAGAATGCAAACCTAATCTATCTTTCTTTTACAGAATGTAAAATTCCTATAGTATGCTGTATAACCAATAATCCATCTGTTCCTTTTTTGCAAGGTCAGGAGTGAACTGTGGAAGAAAAAAAAATGTTTTCTTTTTCCTCTTCCCTTGACTTGTTAAGATTTGTGTGGCTGTTTGTTGCCATTGAGGAGTATTGACTAAAACTTTTGATCCTAATGATGTGACAGCAAAGGAAATTATTTGGAGCTGGATAGGTCAATGAGGAATGGGAGGGGGGCTTAAAAGTTGTTTCCAGTAGGCCAAAAGAATGTGGATACTGTCTCTTCAAGGTGCAATTTCTTACTTCAACAAACTGTTCATCTATGAGAAACAGGGATAAAAGTGTTCAATTTGGGACCTAAGGAGTTTATATGGAAATTCTTGGATTTCTTCCAAACACACATACATGTTGAAATTAAATTGTGATTCCTACTTTGGAGACTGAGCCTTCGTGCTCAGAGAGAAGTGTGTGTGTATGTGTGTGTTTGTGAGTGTGTGTTGATGCTATGTCTCTTTTGGATCTCTTGACACTTTTTGGTGCATTTTTGTACTTCTTTGAATGTGCATATGCAGACTTACCGATGGTGTATTGACGGCATTCTAAAGGCCCTCAACAGCCTGAGATAGAGCAAAACTCTCTAAATTTCAACTCTAGTTGATATATTTTCTGTGCAGCACACAGAGCATTAGGAGCACGGTCATCTAGAAAGAGGAGCTGCTTGGCTGTGGAGACTGCACTGGGAATTTACCTTCTGGAAGCTGTTTTCTCTGCTCATTTCAGACCTCTAACTTCAACATAGTTGTTGAGCTGGTCCTAGCAAAGGAGAAAGAGCAGGTCGTAAGCATTAAGATGTGATTTGTTAAACCAGTGATAACTTGATTACAAAGAACCAAATTAAAAGACTTTTGTGTTTTCATTTCTTTTTCTGGCCTTCTCCATAATAGGAGAGGACGCCTTCACACATGGCCTTAGAATGCCGTACTGAAGTTAGAATGCAACAACAGTCAAATGAAAATAAGATTTATTGCAGCTTACATAAAGAATGAAAACTGTATCACACAAATGTTTACAAGTCCAAGTAGACAGCGAACCCCTGTACAATATGTAATTTATGCAAGGGATTGCATCTTTCTTTTGTAATGAATGCACTAAGCAACCCTGTATATATTTTACAATGTCTTTACAGAGAAAAAAAAAAAAAGAATCATTTACTGTAGTGTTGTAAAATAATGCACTTTTCTAATTTTTTCATTAAAAATCCTATGGCACGTTTTCAAATGTATATTGTTTCTTTTATATTGAATGTGGAAATGTTAACTTCCTGTAAAATTGCACTACAGAAGTAAAATCCACTGATGGAACTTATTTTGTTAAAGAAAAGTCCCTTGGCAACCAACAGATGTTTATGATTATACAATATGTATGTGTGTGCATGTATGTGTATATAGTGTATATGTAATGTGTATATATGTATATGCACACACACACATATATCCAGTGATGTGTATATATATAAAATGATATAGGTCCAGATTTATATATGATTGTATTAATATATCTATAGATTGACAGATATATAGATATGTATATATATTCATACATACACACAAGAATCACAATGTACAAACCCAGAAAGGATTACTCATTAAATCTAAGGGGGGTGGGAGGGGAACAAAGATGTCATATACAGAAGATATTTTGCATTGCAATAAAAGCTTTTTTGACAAAAGTACGTGCAGAGTGAAGTATGAACCTTCATCAAATACCCAACCATGCTGTTCCCAGAAGACTACAGGAGAGAATGAGCAAAAAGAAAGTTCTCAGGGGAGGCATAAGAGCAGAGTCAGTGCACTGTGGACTGGAGTTGAGAGTTGTTGAGACTCCTCCCACCTTAACTTTGTGGAGCTGAAGGGTAAGATCTTAGGATACCAAAGTGAACAGCATAACTCCTTGAGGAGATCCACATTTCACTCACTAAATTATTAACCTAGTGCTTCCTGGAAAAAGTGGTGAAGTGCCAATTGTAGCTGGCAGGTGTTGCTGTGAGGCACAAACACTATTTCTCATTTGGGACAGACTTATACTGTTGTTGCCATCCAGGTAAGTCACTAGTGAAGTCAGGTACAGGATCTCACTTTGTCCTTCAATGTGATTTCTACACACTGCTGCTCATAGAAGAATTCAAAAAGTTTCCAGAGCTAATAATTTATATTTGAGAAACATCTTACCAATAGGAAGAATCCCCTTTTTTTTTTTTTTTTTTTTTTTTCCTGATGATGCTGTGGCCAGAAGCTGATCCCAGCTGCACACTGTCAGAATGAGAAGTTTTATATTTCTTTCCAGCAGCCTTGATGAAAGAAAATGTCTACACAAACAGTGAGAATAGTTAACCATTAGAATAAAAAACTGTTTGCAGCAAATTTCCCATGATATGCAAAGATGAAACAGAGACCAACTACCTTGTTCACTCTTACAAGAAGAAACCATTGCTTTAAAGCAGAAAGTACTTCGTAGAATCACAGAATTGCCTCGATTGGAAAACACCTTTAAGATCATCGAGTCCAATCATTAACCCAACACTGACAAGTCCCCAACTAACCCTTGTCCCTCAGCACCATGTCTACATAACTCTTCAGTCCCTCCAGGGATGGGGACTCCACCACTGCCCTGGGCAACCCCTTCCAATGCCTGAGAAACATTTCAGGAAATAAATTCTTCCTCACATCCAATCTCAACTGCCCTTGACACAACTTGAGACCATTTCCTCTTGTCCTGTCACTTGTTCCTTGGTTGAACAGATGGACCCTCACCTCTCTCCACCCTCCTTTCAGGAAGTCACTGTTCTTGCTGTGTATGAGATTCACTTACAACAGTGTGAAAAGATAACATGTCCTACGTGTTAGGATGCAATCGGTATTATACACACCCTATATTTAGTCCCTGGCCTCCATTAAAACAACAATAAGAAATGCTTGTAAAAACTTTGTTTTCTGATAGTGAAGACAGGAGTTCCTATGGCACAGAAAGGAGAAAAACTGCTTTAACAATAGAGACAAATATAGCCAAGCAATCTCACATGTGTTTTCTGTGCTGCATGAGTTAACATCTCTGTTAGCAATTAAGGCCACCAATTTCTTTCTTTTTGGAGTGGTATTTGCCAGCATATTTTATCATCTCAATTTATCCAGCATGCACAGACAAGCCAAAGTGTCGTTGAACCCCGTCCACCTCTTTTGCAAGCAAAAAAACCTTTTAGTGTAATTAATTAAGCAATCAATAATATAGACTAGAAGGCCACATTTTGAAGGGCTACAGGTAGAGCAGCAGCGTACCCAGGAGAATTTGAAGAGGACCTTGTGCACTGAACTTATTCTTAACAACCACAGGAATGTTAGAGTTCAGGGGATGGGGGGCGGGGGAATCAGAAAAAAAAATTCCAATCTTTCATCTATAGGCATATAATTATCCTTATAAATCTGAATCAAAGTCACAAATGCCTGACCATTCAGGGTTTTGCTGCTGCCCTTTGCCTGGGTGCTGTCTCAGAGGACAAAAGAAATTAAGCATCCTGCAGCAAAATGCAAGAGCCTGCTCAGTACACATCAACTGCTTGGTTGAAAGCAAACAAAATATTTCAGTTGCTGAAAATGGGTTTGTGTTTGTAATCATGCTGTGACCAAATCTCTGCATCTTTCTCTCCTGAGGCAATGTCTTCATTTCAGCTTGCCTGTTGTAAAAACAGCAACTTTTGAAAGGGGACAAATGAGGGAATTGTACTGGAAGTGTACAAAATAATGAGCAGTACAGAAAAGGTAAATGAGTTCTTCCCTGTTGTGCTTTCTCACTCTTGCAGGACAAAGCAATATCCAATTAAACAGAAACCAAAACATTTAAAAATAAGAGAAGGAAATACTTTTACTTCCATTATTTAAAAAAAAAAAAAAAAGGAAAAAAAAATAAAGGCATATTTCTAGGATCTTCAGAGCCAGGAAAAAACTGTTAGTTGATTAAAAGGCAGCAAACAAAAGTTCTGGAAGACCTGCAATCAGTGCATCTGTCCAAGTTCAGCCACTGAAGGAGGTACAAAAGACTAGTTGCTGTTCGTATTCAGACTATCCTTGGCTCCAGCATTTTACTGCTGGGAAATTTTGACTGTTGAAAGAAAGGAAGAAAATGTTCCTATAGATGAAGTCAATGTACTACTTACATAGTGGCTATTAATGGAAACTCTTGGCTTTGACATTTGGTATGGATTCAGATGAGCTGCCTTGTTTTAGCACTACGGTTATTTGTTCCAGGTCTGGCTGGGGTAGGAGTGTGTCATTTGATTTCTAAGAGGGTGGAAATGGTAGAGATAGATACTACTGACTTACACCACCTCAAACTATATGGAGTCTACTTGGGGGTTAATCTTTTCCTTCTATTTCCTAGTCAAGGTTGAAAGGAATAAAAAAACTCTTTGATAGCCACCACAGACTTCTATATGCCTCATACACCAATGGTCTTGTGTCACAACAGTTTCACACCTGAAGTTCAGGTCGTATGAAAGAACTTGGTATTTCCAAAGTGAACAAACCACAGCTGTGATGTTAGACTTAGGTTTGAATAAAAGGAGAACATATGATACATTTTTATCACAGAGAATTTCAAACCTGACTCTTGACCTGTTTTCACTTTGCACTTATCTGCTGGAGAGGACCCGTGAAAAAGGAGACCCTAGATTGCTGATGCCATAGAGCAGCAAGAAAACCTCCTCAGTTTGTCATACCATTGTCATCTTAATCTGGTGTCCTCTAGATAAAAGCCTGCAGATGGCTTTTGAAGCAAGGAAGAACTGCTCACACCATCCTCTGGTGTCCTATGCTGTACAGTGCATCATGAGCAACAACTTTTATCTTGCCTTTCGCTGTTGTAGTGTCTGACGAGTGTTACCACTTGCATTTTGAATAGGAAGCTGCAGAGACCAACTGCAAGATGCTGACACAGCTGTCTTAGGACAGAGGTTTGCTGTGTTGTACCCAGAAATGAGAGGAAAAGAAGCCAGCTCACAACATGAGTGATCTTGATCTCGAACTGTTAATTAAGCCTCTGGATGATGTTCACATTTAGTGTTATTGCTGTGCTTTTCTTTCATTATTTCTACTTCATAAAATGTAAGGAATTCCATATATAAAAAGGGAGCTACTGAGACGTGCAAGCACCCTGCTTCTCTAAGATTGTTTGGGAATGTTGTCCTTGTCTCTGTCTTAGAAAATGTCAGTTAAAATAATTTTTCCAAGAGGCAAAAGGAAACAAGGAACAGAGATGGAGCAGGAAGGCAACCTCCCTCCATTCTAGACTCACATTGCTGTTATGAAACACTGCACAATACGAGTGACCCCACCTTGTATTTCTGTGTTAGTCTTGTCTCTCTGCACACTTTGCATGGGCTCTGACTACCATGCTATGGACTCTGCATTTCTGAATAAATCTAATATTGGCTCACTGAATTTATATTACTGTAAACAAGAGGAATATTTGCACTGATGGGTTCAATTAACCTGTATTTTGGTGCAAAAGCCTGTGAGATGGTGTAAGCCAAACTGTTGGGTGGTAGTGTAAAAGCCAACATCACTGAGACAGGACTCAGACGAATACAGATGTGGTCAAAAAGGAAGGAGGGAGTAGAGCAGCAATTAATAGAAACTGAATTCTTTAACTAGTCAGATTTAATAAGAGAGCTTACCTCATTTTTTTAGCATTGCATTAAGCAGTTTAATCTAGGCATAGCCCACACTGGGGATGAACTTCACCTGTTTGAGTCAACCTAGCAAATTGGTGCAAGTTATAACACCTTGTTAGTTCTACCTGTATGGTCTTCCTGCCTGGACTACTCTCATTGAGCAGGTAAATCTCAGCACTGTTCACATCACTGACAGCCTGATTTTGTTATCCTTGCCTCTGATTTCACGCTCATGATACTGTTCTCTTCCTGTTGCTAATAAAATTTGCCTATTTTTCTTCCTTCCCAAAACGTCTGTAGGAAAGACTTTTCCATTCGTGTTGTAAATTTGCCTGTCCAAAAGATGTGGTCACCAAGGAAGAGCCCTCCTGCAACTATTAAACATGTAGATAGTGGATGTGGATGCTAATAGCTTCTGGCTCATTAGCACAAGAGCAAGTATCTGTGGGAGGTAATTGCTGTAAGGGTAATAATGTAGAAAACATCCAAACCATCAATCTCAGTGTGAAGGTGAATCCCCAGGTGCTAAATCACTTAAATTAATCACCCAGTGCTGTTACAGGCAATGATTAGTGTCTGCTCTCCTGCAGGAGAGGGATGGAGAGAGAGAGAGGGAATCTAGAACACCGATCATGCAGTGTTTGTTGCCCTGTGGACATTCTACAACTCCTTGCAAGGGCTTGTAGGCCAATACAGCTTTGCAAGACGTGATCTTGTCAGGATTCCCAAACACAAGCAAGTCAATCAAGTCTGGCAGATCCACTAGCAAGAAGAAAAACAGGTGACCAGATGCTGTTTTAGTAAAGGGAGAGCTCTGGGAGCCCACTTGGTAAGTGGAATCCCAAATACAGTCTGTGGCAATTGCAGTTGGATAATTTCAAGATGACTGAAACCTTGCACTTCCACATGGGTTGGGGCAACCCCAAGCACAAATACAGGCTGGATGCAGAACGGATTGAGAGCAGCCCTGAGGAGAAGGATTTGGTGGTGGTGGTGGTGGTGGTGGTAGGTGAGAAGCTCAACATGAGCCAGCAATGTGCACTTGTAGCCCAGAAGGCCAACTGTATCCTGGGCTACATCAAGAAAAGTGGAGCCAGCATGTCAAGGGAGGGGATTCTCCCCCTCTACTCCACTCTTGTGAGACCCCATCTGGAGTGCTGTGTCCAGTTCTGGGGCCTCCAACATAGGAAGGACATGGGCCTACTGGAGCGAGTCCAGAGGAGGCCACGAGGATGATCAGAGGGCTGGAGCACCACTCCTATGAGGACAGGCTGAAAGAGTTGGGGCTGTTCAACCTGGAAAAGAGAAGGCTCCAGAGAGACCATATGGTGGCCTTCCATTACCTGAAGGGGCTACAAGAAAGCTGGGGAGGGACTTTTTACAAGGGCAGGTAGTGATAGAACAAGGGGTAATGGCTTTAAACTGGAAGAGGGGAGATTTAGATGAGATCTGAGGAAGAAATTCTTCACTGTGAGGGTGGTCAGACACTGGAACAGATTGCCCAAAGAAGCCGTAGATGCCCCCTCCCTGGAAGTGTTGAAGGCCAGGTTGAATGAGGCTTTGAGCAACCTGGTCTAGTGGAAGGTGTCCCTGCTGATGGCAGGGGGGTTGGAACCAGATGATCTTTAAGGTCCTTCCAACCCAAACTATTCTATGATTCTATGATTTTGGCTGGCCTTTGGTCATTTAAGCATCCATGCCATGTTGATATCAGGAGCACAGGTCTCACCATCTCAAGAGCGAGAGTAAACTGTTTACTCAAGTGTAAATATCTACTTTCTTGTAGAAGATAAATTTTAAAATTTGCCATTAATTGCCCGTGCTCCTTGAGATAATCTGATGGGGTCCAGGGCTGAATGAGTTGTAGAGACAGAAGGATTATGTAGTCTTGAGCTGCAGTAAAAAAAGGATCATCTTTCGTGTGTCTGGGCCTTTAGTGGAATGGCTGAAGGAAGCGATGCCCTGGAAGTGTTCCTGAGCTCTCTAGACTTCACACAGTCACAGAGGTAGCACAAAGGTTTCCACCCATTATGAAGTGAGTGTCTTAACAAGCTGTTGTGTATCAGGTGAGCAAGCCTCAGGTCTCCAGCCCATGGCAATGCTGTGTGGAGTTTCCTGGTCAGTTGAGATGGAGTGTATGTTTCTGGACAACTATACAGATAACATTTATTCTACCTGATATTTACTGGGGAGCTGTCTGGCCTGCCAGTTAAGTCTCTATAGGAAACTGGTGTACTCCTATATCGAGTCAAAGACCTTTACACAACGAAGCCAGCTCAAAT
>NW_010317176.1:0-20885 GCF_000700745.2 Antrostomus carolinensis | reverse complement strand
CCATTTCAACTGCTACTAGCTCTTAACAAGTTTGGGATGCCCAAAAACAATTATTAAACCCATCTGAGGAACCAGCAGAATTAAGGGGCAGCAGATGATGAGGTGCTGATCTTCTATCTCTGGTGACCAGCAACAAGACACGAGTAAATGGAATGAAGCTGCATCAGGGGAAGTTCAGATTGGACATTTGGAAAAGGATTTTCACTGAGAGGGTGGTTGGTCACTGGAACAGGCTCCCCAGGGAAGTTGTGGCACTAAGCCTGTCAGGATTCAAAGAGCATCTGGATGTTGCTTTTAGTTATACAGTTTAGTTTTAGGTAGTCCTGTGAGGAACAGTGAGCTGGTCTTGATGATCCTTATGGATGCCTCCAAACTTGAGATATTCTATGATTCTAAGGTTGTTTTAAACACATAAGTCTTCAAAGCAGACCAAGACAGACTGGAAAAAATGCCTCCTATTCTTCCTTTCGTCTTATATTCATGATTACGTGTTATATTGATTGCAGCTGTGCTGAATGCTAAGCAAAAAAGCAACCATTCAGCTTGGCATTGTACATGGACAACAGAGTGTTTATAATCTAATATGATAATATGCACCACTGTCCTGGGAGTGTTACCATGAAATCATTGGGAAAACCCCCCCATATTCTGCTGCTCCAGTACATCAAGTAGCCATAACCAGGTAACACTTCTGCTGCTGCTGTGTCAGAATGGAATGAACACCACCTTAGAGTTGCTTGTGGTGAAGATCATAATTTAAAATCTACTCCGAGAAGGGAAGGAATATGTAAGGAAGGCACCACAGGAATGAAAAGGGGAGAAGAGCAATTGTCCAGAGAAGGTGAAGAGCCAACACCTGTATTGTGTGTTTGTGCTCAGGTGGAAGAGGAGGGCGAGAGGTGCTGCAGGCCCAGAGCAGCCCTGGAGAGACCCCCCTGGAGCAGAGACCCACCCTGCAGCTCAGGGAGGACCCCAGACTGCAGCAGGGGGGTATTTCCTGCAGGAGCTATGGCCGTGGAGAGCCCAGGCGGGAGCAGGGTGTCCCTGAAGGACTGCAGCCCGGGGAAGGGCCCGCGCTGGAGCAGGGAGAGGGCTGAGGAGGGAGGAGCGGCCCAGAGGGGCTGGGATGGACGGACCCCCACCCCCATCCCCGCTCCTGTGCCCCTTGGTGGAAGAGGAGTCGGGACTGAAAGGGTGAGGGTGGGACTGGGGAAAAGGATGGGGGTAAGGTTTTGGTTTAGTTTTTTCTTATAATCCAAATTTAATTTGCAAGAAATTATTTTTCCTTTGTTTAAGTCTGGTTTTCCCATGGCAATAACTGATAAGTGATCTCCTCATCTGTATCTCGACCTGCAAGATTTCTGCTCTTATTTTTCCACCCTAAAAGTGAAGGTGGAGTGAGAGAGCAGCTGAGTGGGAGTTTATCCCTTAGCCAAGGTCAACCCACTACAGCACCCAAGTGGAAAAATCTCTTAACAACTTGGTCTGAATTCAGCATTGGCTCAACTTGAAGCAGGAGATTGGGCTGGAGACCTAGTCTGAACAAGACTGAGACTCTGTGTTTGAATCAGTGTAACACGAGGGAAGCGCCTGGAATCAAGAGTTTTCCCATACATATAACAGCACTGACACAATGGCTGCTTAAACATGGTCTCTCAATATCAACAACACTTCTTCAGAGACTATAGATCTGTCACTCCAAATGGACAAGTGGAAGATTTTACCTGATGTCCAGGAATTAGTAGGAAGCTTAAATGAAGAATAATCTAAGCACACTTTAAATCTCCTGCAAAACATAGTCTCTCATGGACATTTTCGTAGCACACTGAACTTCCCTGGTAATAATCACACATTCATACCCTTGTTCCACCAGGTCCAAACCACTGTATGTGCAGCTTCACTACCTCCCAGGGAGAGCTGTTTGCAGGTAGGTAGACATTAATCATTCAGGACGGCGAAGTGACGGATGGCTGAGTGAACAGGGCACAGTGTGCTTTCGTTCTCAAAGAAAGCTGTGATAAGCAGGAGTCAGGGTTGTAAGGACATGATTATTAGTGTAGCTGTCTGATTACCAGAGAAACAGCAACAGGAAACACAATCTGGTTGCAACTGCTACTCGAACACCTCTCCCCTTTAACAGCTCAGGGAAAGGCTAAGTCATGCAAGAAATGGATGGCCTGGCCATGGTTGCAGCCCCATGAGTTGCCTGCAGAGCAGTTATATGTTGAGCAGAGTGCAAGACAGAGGGAGCTGGGTTGTTCCCTCTGCTTCTCAAGAAAGAGGTGAGCCTGTCCATAAGGGTAGTTGCAGGTCAACCTGACTCCTGACTCCGTGGAAATTTATAATGAGATATAAGCTCTTTGACCACTGACTTGGGAAAGGGCTGGGGAAATCAGGGACAAAGAAATGCACTAATTAGTGTTGCCACATCTTACCTGTCCCCTGGGAAGCTGCCAGAGGCTCATTGGTGGGTTTGGACAATCTCCTCAAGTCAGGGGGAATTTTCCTGTGTACCACAACACTGATGCTCATACAGAGAGCAATATCCCACCTCAGAGAGGCAGATCATTGACAGGCAAGTATCTTGATCATAAAAGCAGCATTCAAAATCATAGAAGAGAATCATAAAATCATAGAATGGTTTGGGTTGGAAGGGACCTTAAAGATCATCTAGTTCCAACCCCCTGCCATGAGCAGGGACACCTTCCACTAGACCAGGTTGCTCCAAGCCTGATCCAAAATGACGCCAAAAGTTTTCCTTAGTGGAAAACTCAATACAATGAGAGAGATCAAGGATGTGAAAACAAAATGCGTCAACGAGGGCATCACCAGCAGAGATAAAGAAGTCATTATCCCACTCTAGTCAGTGTTTGTCAGGCCATACCTGGAACACTGTGTTCAGTTTTGGTCCCCGCTATACAAAAGAGATGTGGACAGGCTGGAGAGGGTCCAGAGAAGGGCCACCCAGATTATCAAAGGAATGGGAATCCTGCCCTATGAGGAAAGGCTGAGAACTGAGTTTGTTCGGCCTTGAGAAAAGAAGGCTTAGGGGAGACCTTATCACCATGTTCCACTACTAAAAGGGTGGCTACAAAGAAGATGGGAACTCCCTTTTTACAAAGACTCACGTGGAAAAGACTAGGGGTAATGGGTACAAGTTACTCCGAGAGGGATTCTGATTGGACACAAGAGGAAAATTTTTCATAATAGGAACAATCAACCATTGGAATAATCTCCCCAGGGTAGCGTTGGATTCCCCAGCATTGGACATTTTTAAGATTCAGCTGAATAGGGTGTTGGGCCATCTTGTCTAGGTTGTGCTTTTGCTGTGCTTTTGCCAAGAAAGGTTGGACCAAATTATCCTTCAGGTCCCTTCTAAACTGGTATTCTATGATTCCATGATCTTCCTTCTAGCCACAACCTGAGATGGACTTAGGTCTCTACTGTGGCATGTAACTTGAAGAGAGACTGAGGTCCTTTACAGACCTCAGCAGGCAGTGGGGCGAAATGTGTCCTCCAGCTAGCTGACTTAGATGTTGTAACTACTTATCACCATTGACTTTGTTGAAAGACATGCTCTAGTGTCCCTTATTAGAAGACAGTCTGAATAAATCACTGTCACATCAGCTGGGAGGCTCATGCTGCTGCCTCTGCAAACAGAGGACTCAACCCTGCAGTTCAGTGGTGCTTGACTCAACTGATTCACAGAGAACATGACCACAGAGGGAAAAATATGATGCTGATGTGTTTGTGAAGACACATCCCTATCATATATAAAAAATGGCCTTTCCCAAATATAGCTGGGAGGCTGTGTGACTTAAAGAGCCCAGATTCTCTTCCAGCAGCTGATTTCATGGCTCTGCTTGTCTCCAGTACATGTTGCCTTCCATTTTAGTTCAGTCTGGTATTTATCTGTGCCATCCATGGCTGAAGGACAATGATATTTCTCATCTACTTAACTCCTGGACAGGAAGCTACATGAACTTGCGCACCACCTTTAAGGGTGCTTCTGAGATGATACACTGTGGCAGTGATTTAGAGCTCCAGGAGAAAGAAAAGAAACACTTGCATTGTATTTTCAATAAACAGATGGTACACGGCTTGTTTTATACCACAGCAAATTTTGAAGTCCCTACTAAAAAATAAGAAAAGTGAGAGTATTTACTTTTATTTCAAACTTTCCCTGTTTCCATGGCAATATCCCAGTGAGGTACCAAGCATAGATGCTGAGATATGAGGTATTAAATAGTTATTTTCTCTACATCATGAAATGAAATGCTAAGATCCACATGTAAAGAAAAGCAAGTTGGGAAAGGACGCAGGGACGTTGAAGAATTACTGCACTGAGGATCAGAAAATTTCAACACTCTGTGAATCCACAAAAGGGTAAGCTAGGTTTGTCCCTTTGTTTTAGCCCAGTGCAACTCAATTGATTTTCAGTAGAGCTATAACAGTAAAAAAATGGGACCATTCCCACATTATATGGATGGTTATGGAGAAGATGGAGCCAGACTCTAGTTGGATCTGTGCAGCAAAAGGATGAGCAGCAACAGACATAAGCTTCAATAAGTTAAATTTCTATTAGGGAATTTCCCCACCAGAGAAAAATTAATCACAATGAGAATGGTCAAACCCTGGAACAGGTTGCCCCAGTACTAATATCAAAATAATCAAAGCTTGACTGAAAAAGCTCTTTAGCAGCTTGATCTAACTTTGAAGTTGGCTCTGTTTCATTCAGAGTTTAGATGATCAAATTCTGCTTCCAACCTAGGGTTGGACTTGATGATCTTGGAGGTCTTTTCCAACCCAATCTATTCTATGATTCTATGATTCTAAATTATTTTGTTATTTTATGGTTTCCTGTCACGGGCACTTCAATAAGCCCTCTTTTTCATGTTGCACTGTATATTCAGCCTAGTCTGTATTTAAGGTAACTGAAATGATACTCCTTCTGTTGCATCCTTTTGCAGATTATTCTGCAATTTCATAGATTTTGCTTATAGTGAATAGGTAAGCCAAATTTCCCCCCTCCTCCTTTCTCCTCAGTTTTAGTGTTGCCCTTGGCTGATGCATTACAGCACACTTGACTGAGCTGTGTATTTACTATTTACTTCAGTAATTGGAGACCTTTGATACCATAAGAGTCAGACAACGAGTCACCTTTTCAGATAAAATGCATTGCCCAGGCATCATTAGCCAATTGCAACAATATAACAGGATCATATGATAATTCACTTTGGAAGGGGCCTCAGGAGATCGTCTAGTCAAACCTTGTGCCTGAAGCACGATGGGAGGGAAACTGTTTTTTAGTCTTACTGATTTTAGGGAGGGGTGTGGAGTATCTTAAAAGAGTCAGAAGACCTGAAATTTGAAGGACATTGGATTGCCTTCTCTAATAACAATGAAAATACACATAGTAATGTGTTGTTGTTATTAGTAGGAGTAGCAGTATCACAGAATCCCAGAATCACAGAATGTTAGGAATTGGAAGGGACCTCAAAAGATCATCTAGTCCAATCCCCCTGCCGGAGCAGGAACACCTAAATGAGATCACATAGAAAGGCGTCCAGTTGGGTCTTGAATGTCTCCAGAGAAGGAGACTCCACAACCTCCCTGGGCAGCCTGTTCCAGTGCTTTGTCACCCTCACTGTAAAGAAGTTTTTTCTGAAGTTTAAGCACAACCTCCTGTGTTCCAGTTTACACCCACTGCATACCAGTAGGATGCATTGAAGTCCTAAACCTTTAAGTGAAAAGGGTTATCTCCTTATTAAAATCTAGATCGGGGAAAAAGACAAAATGGAGGTTAAAAGAAGTATATTAGATTCATTATTTTAGAAACCGACAAATTGCATGACATTTCTGAAGGATGCATGTGGATCACACAGCTGGAAAACACACTCACACTCTCCTCAATCCCAGACCAGTTCCTATAGGTAAGACCACTCTTCTCTCTAATGATATTCTCTGAGGTGCATGTTTGCCTCAGCAGCATTTGTGAAATCTTAGTATCCTTCAGCGAGGAAGAGGATAAGAAGGGGATATTGCCTGTAACTTGGGAAAGAAATTGAGATATCTTTTTTTCCCTGTCTGCATGTGGTAAACCTGAAGCTTATGCCCATACATATCTTTTTTTTTCCCTATTTCCAACTTGGGTTAAGATTTCAAGTGGCCAAGATCTCCGTAACACCATCTGCTGTTAATGTGGAGGGAAATCAATGAATGAAAATCCCCACAGAACTTTGTAAAGGTATCTGTAGCTCTTTCCTCACTGTAAAGTCAGTGCATCAGACCTTACTCAGCCCCTACAAATTCACCTTTAGTGATAGACCAGCTTCTGTAATAACTCTGAGCTGACTACCAAAAGGAAGAGTAACTGAGTTTCTGAGTTCTGCAAGTCAAAGACTGTCCTGCTACAGAGCCCAAGAAGTCTAGTGTATTCCTAGCCCTTTTTTCTTGTTCTTGCTGTACTTAATTTATTACTTTTATGTTCTTCTTATTATATTCAGTCTTATTTTATTGATTTATTACTGATGGATTATAGACTAAATATGCTTCTCTAACACAGTCTGAATTTTTCTGAGTGTACAATGTGCCACTTCTCCTAAAAAAGCGGGTGTCAGTGTCTTTGTTCGGTTCATAACCTCTTTGCAACCAGTGCAACATACAATTTCTCCCTGTTTCTCTCAGGTTCATACTGTCAGTATTTCCCTTGCTTGCCCTTCTTTCCCAACCCTTCCATCTACCATCCTGTGACTGCTTCTGTTAACAGAGGTCCTGTGCAGTGCCTCTCCCATCAGTCCCTTTTGAAATAGCCAATGGCTTGAGCTTTGAACAGTGACTCTGATCAGTGAGCTTGTATGTTTCTTTAATTATCCTGGAAGAAAGCTGATTGTGATCCTCACCACCTTCCTCGTGGTTCTTTCTAAGGATTGACAGAGAGGACTGTGAATGCTCTCTGTTGGAAAGGGATCCTAAATCAAACAGTGGCATTGATTATAGGGAATATTTTAAGTATAATTTCAGCCTGCCTTCCCAGAGAGGGAGGCACTAGCTGGACTCTCAGGTCTGACTAACTTTTTAACCCATCACAGGAAGGGCTAAAAGATCCCGATGAGTCTAATGCTCAGGGAGTGAAAAACAGATTCTTGGCCAGCAGAATAACCCATCAGAAAAGTGAGACAGAAACCCATTTGTCACAGCCCCATCTTCTAATACAGGAACAATGCCTTCTTCAGCATTGTGAAAGCAACCACAGCTTGTGAGGTGAGCAGTGATCCATGACACTGTCAATGTCTGAGTTCTGCAAATCATTTGGTTAAGATGACTATAGTTGTTGAGAGGAAATTTAGAAAGAGCATTAGTCTTATTCAGTCTCCAGGAAAGGTATTTGTAGATTCAACTGACATCCAGCAGGATCCGGCCAGTTCTTGAGGCTGGGTGTGTTTCAGTAAAAAGCACAGCTGAAAGTGTTTGGTGGACAGGTCCTGTTTGAACACTGACCTCCGGGACTACCCCAAACACCAGGCAGTGCCAACTGTTCAGTAACTATTTAGGCAAGAAATGCTTTCAACAAACACTTTCTTCTGTAGCAACAGATGGCTTGAAGCTGCCTCAAGTAAGAATTCTTAATGATGTCCTTCTAGTGGAGCTCCTGCAAACAGCAGGGAGGGGAGAGAAATTTGCCCTAGATTCACAAAAGTGCTCATCTGTACTCATGCTGTCTTTCTCTGATCAGCTGTAAGGGAAGAAGCAGAATCTCACTGCCTCCTTGCAGAGATTTACCTCAGTCAGCAAAGTCAAGCCAACGAGACAAATACAAAACTAAACAAAGATTTTTTAAAAAAGACAAAAGCTGTAGTGTGGCTTGTTTTCAAGGTTCATTGTTAGTAAATTTTTGTGGCATGTGGAGAACTAGGATGGAGCTTTCATATTTGCGAAAGCAATGACGTGTGAGTGGAGTGCTGTGCAGAGAGCGTGAGGCAGAGAGATCCCTTTGCCACCTCTGATGCAAAATCTCAGAAAATCAATACTAATAATGTTAACACGCAGGGAGGCTGAAATAAAGTGCATGCACCAGGGCTGTGATATTTAAATATGGTCTTTTCAGTGAGCAGTGGAGGATAACGAGATGACAGGGAGAGCAGTTCTCAAAACCAGAACTAATAGGGAACTTAGACCCCTGAAGTTACTTTCTGTGATATTCAATTTTAACTCTTCTGGTTTTAAGAGTAGAATTGAGATGTCTTGCATGAGATTCCTGGGTGTCCTGTATTAGGTACACAATGCAACACTTGGACACGTATCTGAGAGACCAGAGGGTTGTGCTGTCTTTCAGAGGGACCTCAACAGGCTGGAGAAATGGACTGACAGAACTTTGTGAAGTTCCATAAAGGCAAATGCTAAGTCCTACCCTTGGGTAGGAATAACCCCAGGCATCAGCAAAAGCTGAGGACCAAGTGGCTGGAAAGCAGCTTTGCAGAAAAAGACATGCAGATACTGGAGGACAACAAATTGCACACGAGCTGGTAATGTGGCCTTATGGCAAAAAAGACCAACAACATCCTGGGCTCTCTTGGGTGGGGTGTTGTTAGCAGATCAAGGGATGTGATCCGTCACCTCCGTCCAGCACTGCTGAGACCCATCAGGAGTGTTGTGTCTGGTGCTGGGCTCCTTAGTACAAGAGAGACAAGGGCATACTGGAGCAAGTCCAGTGAAGGACCAGAAAGATGGTTCAGGTATTGAAGTGTTTGACATACAAGGGGAGGGTGAGAGAGCTGGGACTATTCAGCCTTGAGAAGAGAAGGTTCAGGGGGATCTTATCCATGTGTATAAATATCTGATGGGGTGAAGTGAAGAAGATGGAGCCATCTTGCGATATCTGAGATGTCCTCAGTGGTGCCCAGTGGCAGGACAAAAGGAAACGACTGAAATAGAGGAAATTCCATTTCTGTGTAAGAAAAAATGTTTATGTTGGAATTGGGGAGATTGCAGAGGGGCAGACTCTGGAACAGGTCACCCAGAGAGTTTGCGGAGTCTCCATCCTTTGAGGTGTTCGAAACCTTAAAGGACATGGCCCTGAGCAAACTCCCCAAGCTGGTGCACAGTCCTATTAACAAATTAAAGAAATGAGCTTTTGAAAATGGGAAAGGACAGTAAAGTCAAAGACTTGAGAGAATATAGTCTCTTTCAAAGAAGTGAGATGTAAGAAGGTATCCATTGGTAAATTATGTGCCAAAGAAGGAGTAATGCCCGCAGAGTCAGTAATGGACTGCTCTGCACTCAGTGTTCAAAGAACTGAATGTCTCCATCCAGTTAGATGCCAGGGCTGAGTCTCTCTTCAGACTCATTTTTTTCTAATGCCATTCTCATATTTGCCATAAAGAACCCCACCAACTGGTGTACTGTGTGATTAGGGGTAGGGTGGGACTAGCATGGTTCTGCTGATTTTTCCCTCAAAACCAGAATTCATGGATCATTTAATCACAAATTCCTTAACAGCCCAGTATGGTCTTGATCAAAATCCAACAGCAGACTACAAGCTTCAGTAATATTTATTTAGCTGGATACAATGTAGCTGTCAATTTACATGGCTCTGTGGAATCTGAAGATGAATAACGAGGCTTCACTCTGGCATTTTACTATAGTTGTTGTAGGGATGAAGAACACTTTCTTTTACAGTGATTTAATAATTTATCCCCCGACCAAAGAAATATTCATTATTCTTAATGACATTCTTAAAAATGCCCTTAATGATAGCCCCTGACCACAGGGATATTAATTGAATATCTTTATTGATCATCTGGGCAAAGAGAAATGGCACTAGGCTATGTCCAAAAGACATTACTCTTTCAAATGCTAGCACGGCCAGTCCATGGTGTGGGGATAGGATGCTGCAACGTTCTTCTTGATTGAATAGGAAATCTTTGGATCTGAAGAAACTGCAAACTTAAATTATAAAAGAGCGAAGGGTTCTATGCACCGGTTGCCTTTTGTGAGGCAGCCAGATGGTGAATGGGTTATGTAAGTCCTTGAATAAGAAGTCTGAGAAGCATCTTTGAGCTTATTAGCTGAATCACAGAGTGTGAAAGAAACTTTGAAACCTGCTAGACTAGAAAGTAGCATATTTATGCAAACGTCTCTGTGAACTGTATTATCTATTCCTATACTGTGTGGTCTATCTGGTATTGCTACGATTTGCTTTTACCTTAGCCCAGCTTGAAATAAACTGATTTAGAGTTAATAGGCTAACACCATGGCTTTTCATCCTTTTGACACGCCAGTCCTTAAGGTGAAGTTGTAGAGATACTCCAACAGTGCACAATTCCTGGAAAATGCCAAGAGAATGGGAGTGTACTTGCCCTCACACTCCACAGAATGCCTGGCAGCTTGCTACTTGGGAGCAAGGAGAATCATCTCATGGCCACTGTTAAGCCAGAAGGTCTTTGATGTGCAGCAGACCCAGGAGATTTTGCTGAGAGCATTGAGTTTGTAAGGGCTCTAAGTTAACACTGCAGAGACATAGGCAACAGGCTGATATGGCAGGAACAGTCTCATTCCACTAAGACTCTGTTCTGAGAAGACAGTCCTCTCCCCAGAAGAACTGCTTGACCCAGAGCCAAGCTGCTTGTGTCATGGGTGTAGCCCATGAATAGTCTGGGTTTGGGGATGCTACAGTTCATTTATTTCAATTTGTCTGAGAACCAACATCAGTGAGTGCAGCACCTGCCACAGAGACAGTCGTGCTTTTTTTCATAATGCAGTTGTATAACAGATATTGTTACCAGTAAAACAAAAATAGCTGGGCTTATCGGGCCTGATTATGGAAGTATATGCTCTTGGGTTTTTAGATCTTTCCCTGAGTGTCTCGGTACTTTTCTTGAAGTCAAGGTTAAGAAGGTTAGCAGTAGCGTGAGAAACAGTTACATCCTTAATCAATCAAAGCCTATTCAGTGAGAAACAGATCAGTGTAATGCAGAGGATTAGTTCTAGCAAAGGTCCACACCACTGCAGAATAGTAAAACCAATTCCCATGGTCCTCAGGGGATGTGCACTAACTATCCATGTAGTGAGCCGAATGTCCTGGCGCAGAGATTAATTCACTTGAGAAATATCCCCCAGGGAAAAAAAGCACCTGAGATGTGAAGAACTGGATGGGACACCATCTCTTGTCTCTCCTTACATAGGGAGTGGTGGGTAAGAGGGTGATGAACAGCAGGGTGGGGATCAGCTCAGTCCCAGTGCATCTGAGGAGGGCCCTTCCCATAGGGAGACACTGTGAGGGAGCTCCTTGGTGGATAACCCAGCCTTGCTGTGCACTGCTGGGATGGAGGGAGAAGGAACAAGGGAGAGGAGCCCTTCTTGCAGCCCTGGCACAGCAGCATCCTGGTTCTACAAACACAAACCCGAGCTGGAAATCCAACTGCTGTTTCCTAAATAGTAACATCTAGTGAAATTTTCACTGGCTGTCACAAGACAGACAGACACACAAACAAAAAGTCCATAGCAGACACAGAGGAGGGTACAGCATAGGCCAATGGCCAGAAGGAGCAGTGAGAAGAAGCTGGGTGGGAAGATACAGCAGGGTGGCCGAGGCGGATTGGTATCAAACAGGGAGCTGGGGACACCTTGTGAAAATAAAAGACTTGAAAACTCAGAACTGAGGAACTAACTCTCTCCCTCTTAGGCCTCCCCTGAAACAACATGGGGTCCTGGGCCTTTGGTTTTGAATGTCTGTACTCTGCCAAAGGCAAAAGACAAAGCTGGATCTTCTGGGCGTTGGGCAATGCTTGTGTTCCCTCATGCTTAACCCAGCACTGCTGAGCATAGGGTCTCCATCCATCCTAAATTCTAGCTGCAGATTCAACGGAAAGAGGCATACCTCAATGTCGAGAAATTTCCAAGTCACAAATTTTAGGTCTGACATGATTTTTGTAGGTCTCTACATTGATTAACACCTTCTCATCTGGCCCTTGGTTTCAATTCACCTTCACACATGCAAACGGCTCAGGAGATTCAGGAGTCTGTTCCCTGGAGTCAGGTCTGGTTCCAGACTTTTGAATGTCAGGTGTGACACTTATCAGATACTATCTCTTCTTAGTTTCCCAGCCTTGTTACTCGGTGCTAAGAGGGTTTGGAGAGATGTTTGATCTTCACTGCTTGCCTTGCCAGCTTCCTGAGAGGAGTGAAATGTGAAACTCAAAATCATTAAAGCAATTTAGTTTAATAATTCAAGCAACCATGTAAGCAAGGATGAGCAAAGGCCAGATTTTGTGTGTCTGAGAATGCAGAAGTCTGGACTATGTTGAATCTTCCTCCCCCAGTGAGTGTTTTCTGGGCAGAGCTGAACTTTCTACCTCAAAAGTATTTTTTACACAACCAGGACATGGTTTAGTTCTTGAAATTGTCCAAGTGTTGTTGGTACCACATCTCTCACTGAGACTTGTACATTTGCAACTTGTTTATCTCCCTTCTGCAAGATAGATGTTCAGCTTTTGCAATAGGAGGTGGCTAGATTTCACCCAAAGAGCCAAACTCAGCCCTGAGAAATGAGCTTGCAGGAACATCCCTGCACAGGGCTGACAAGGGGGAAACAGGACATGTGCAACTGAGTAGAGTGTTTGAGTTATTGGGGACTTTTTTTTTTCCTGAGGACTCCCTTCTCTTCCGTGGAAGTTATTTTTTCACTTGCACTCTTTGTCTCCTGTTCAAGCTGATGCGTAAGCTGTTTGCAAAGTGCCTAACCCAGATGACAGTATCCGAGTCTGCTGCAGGTATTAATGGATAATTGAAGCAGTAATGCAAGTGAATGGTGAGCATCCTCCAGTGTGTAATTCACTGGTGTCCTTACTTCTACAGAAACTCACAGCTCACCAGCTGCTCCAAGGTCTATTGGGGAGGAGGAAAAAACCCACCCTCATACACAAACATAGATCCGACCTTATTTTAAGACTTCCTGAAGCTTACAGTGAGATTTGAATGAAAAATAATATTTCTGAAAATAATAACTTCAATAGTTAAAAAGAAATATAGGATGGCAATGCAATCTCCCTGCAGGTGCAGATAACCTTCTGGGACTTACACCTGGGACAGAGAAGGTAAAGCATAACTCACAGACAATGGAGAAAGGATGAAAAAAACTCTTTGAAAAGCTTTCATCAAAGAAAATTGAATTTAGTGGATGAATTTTCCCCATAAATCTAGGAGTAAAAATAGCCAAGGCTGCCTGATAGTGGTCTGAAAAATGAGTTCAGTTAGAACGGTCACAGCTGTGATGGATAGGGGAGCTGCTTCTTATCAGGTCAGGCCAGTAATGGAAAGGCAATGGGATAATCATCAAATAATTCTTTTTACTACCTATCAGTTACACATAAGTGGTTGCCTTACAGAACCAGTTAACTGGTGACAGTAAATCTGAGCAGAGCCTGTACGCTCTAAATGAGGATCTCTTTGTGCTCCTCCCCTACTTGTTCGAGTGCATTTTGTTTTTCCATCTCTGGTGTTGCCTGAGTGAGCTCTGACTAAGTGCTGCTGCCATTTCATAGTGTCTCGGTACCTATGGGAAATGTGCTAGAGATGCCACACTAGTTTCAAGCAAACATGTATCACCAGCAAATTCCCCCCCCCAGACTTAACTGGTTTTGCCAGTGTGACTAAGCTGAGATGTTTAAGAGATGTATTTTTTAGATAAGAGCAAAGCTGAAGTTGTGACTATGGGGCTCCTAAGAATAATGCTTTTGTTACTATTGTTATTGTTACTGCTACTACTAATAGTAACACAGGTGATACAGCATACCTAGTAATCCTAATGATAAAGCAACAAGGAAGAATAATAATGAAGATATTTCCCTCATTCTTCCTGAGCACTAAAACCTCCTTGGCAAGAATAAAAAGAATAGCACTGACTCCCCAGCACAGTCTGACCTTTGATAGCTGCAGTTTATCCATGCAGGAATTTCCTGAGGTGTCACTTCGGAGCTAATGTTCTTTAAGTTTGCTGCAGGGGTGTCTTTAAATTGGGAAGTGAAGGGAGGGGTGGGTATAAGTGTGAAGAAAAATAAGTTAGTGGGAGAGGCTGTGTTAGAACTGTAAGGAATTATGAATATACTATTTGAGTTCAGTGATAAAATTGTGACCATGGCCATGTTCATATGGATATCTGATATGTCTCTGAAGCTCATTTACAATTTTCAGAGCAGAAATGATGCCCATATGGCCAGATACCTGGTTGCTTGCTCCCTGCGTTTCCAAGTGGAAATACACTCTTGTTTTATAAAACATTGACCCTTATAGTATTGTGGGTCAACTACTTTACTGAGGAATGGTGTATACATAGAATGACCAGGTCAAGATCTTGTCTGGCCCCTGACACCTATTGTTTCCAGTTTAAAGGAAATAACCCCAGAACTGAGCAGAAAGGTTGGTTATTGGTATGGCACAGTCCCAGTTGTTTCTGTTACTTGGGATATTCTTTAGAAAATAAATCTTTTAATGTAATGATGTGTGCTTGGTCATGACAGGGTTGCACCCACCAATGAAGTTACTGAGCACCTGTGAAACACAGGGAAATCTGCAGCCATGCCCTGTGCTCCCTGCTCTCCTCAACGGCAGAGTACAAGACTTTGACCTTTCTCACTGAGCAGGGGTTGTCTTTTTTACTTTACTGCTTAATAACTTATTCAGTGGAGTCCTAATTTTATTTGGGTTTTGGATGCTGCTATATGGTTGATACAATAATAGTTCATAAAAGAGAAATGTTCACTTCTTCATGCATCTCCTTCTCCTTTTAACACACAAAAAAAATCTAACAAAATACTCGTAATTTGATTACTAGTGATGTTGTTGTCACAGTTTTCATCAGTAAATCCTCATCTTCAGAGCTTTAGATATTCAAAAAGCTTTGCAGTTTTCCTTCCAAAGCATCACACTATTCGGTGAAGCTTGAGCCAACTCATGAGTTTAATTAGTTATGTGACTTAGAGGAAAACATGGTTGCAGTTTCCTACATGCCATGTCACACTGTGAATCTGTCAAATAGGCTGTGGGAGTATTCCAAGAAGTGCTTGCCCTATTATTCAGAAAGTCAAGGCCTTTTGTTCCCTTCAGTGACAGCTTGACTTAATAATTAATACTTAGCAGTATGTAAACATGAGTTAATGAATCCTCATCCTACCCCAAGGCTAAGGATTAGTGTTTCCCTTACATGAAGAGGGAGACTGGGCCACAGCAAGCCTTGTGGTGTCTTCTCCAGTTACGATGGCCCAGGAAACTTCAGGACTGTGATGCCCCTATAGAAGAAACTGGCTTTAGACAACAGACTGAAACAGGAGGGTTTTTTTATTCTGGGACAGTAGGAAGAACCACTGAGTACAGTGGATCTGTGCTTCTGGACCCTGATCTACTTGCTGGTGCAGCAGGCTGCCATAATACCTACCTTTTCCAGATATAGGCAGGAATTCATGCTGCTGTGAGTGGGGTTGGCTAATATAAATTCAGCTTCCATGTCAAAATTATTCTTAAGGGACTATGACTCTCATGACAGTTCCTCCTTGACCTTTTTGAAAGTTTGATGTCGTAGACTAAACTACACAGTGATTCGTCAGGCTTGTCACTCTCATATCATAAATCAAGAGAAATGGTGGATCCTTGAAAAATTCAATAGCTAAGTGTAGGTGTCAGAGTAAAATCAAATATAGAACTTAGGTCAAGGAGAAACAAACCAGGTTCAAATAAAGAACAAATTCAGATAATAGTTCCTTGAACATTTCCTCTTAGGAATACAAGAGACCACCTGGAGTATCCTGTTCCACAGAATAACTATGTGGAGTTTAGAAAGAAGCCAACAACACGTTCCTCTTCTATGCCCTTTCCCACACACCACAAGCCCCTAAACATTCAGCAGTGTTCCTGCACCATAAAACTTTCAAAGCACAAATACCATACCCAGAATTTTGGCCTACTGATAAGGTAAAGAAGACAAATCTGGTCTCAGGCAACTGCTCCATAGTCGTGCTTTGGACTAGTTCTATGAATGGAATAGCAACTGATGTCACCTACCTGGACTTGTGCAAGGCATTTGACACTGTCCCACATGGCATCCTTATCTCTAAGCTGGAGAGACATGGACTGGGGGGATGGACGACTCAGTGGATAAGGAATGGGCTGAATGGTTGCACTCAAGCTTGCTGATTACGCCAAGCTGTGTGGATTGGTTGACACGCTGGAGAGAAGAGATGCCATTCAGAGGGACCTTGACAGGCTGGAGACCTGGGCCCTTGCAAACCTCATGAATTTTAACAAGGCCCAATGCAAGGTCCTGCATCTGGGTCAGGTCAACCCCAAACACAACAATAGGCTGGGTGCAGAATGGATCTAGAGCAGCCTTGAGGAGAAAAACTTGGGTGTACTGGTGAATGAGAAGCTCAATATGAGCAGACAATGTGTGCTCACAGCCCAGGCGGCCAACCAGATCCTGGATTGCATCAAGAAAAGTGTGGCCAGCAGGTAAAGGGAGGGGATTCTGCCCCTCTGCTCCGCTCTTGTAAGGCCCCACCTGGAGTACTGTGTCTAGTTCTGGGGCCCTCAAAATAAGAAGGACACGGACTTATGGGAGCGAGTCCAGAGGAGGTAACGAGGATGATCCAAGGGCTGGAGCACCTCTCCTATGAGGACAGGCTGAGAGAGTTGGGGGTGTTCAGCCTGGAGAAGAGAAGGCTCTGGGGAGACCTTCTAGTGGCTTCCAGTACCTGAAGGGGCTCCAGGAAGTCTGCGGAGGGACTTTTTACAAGGGCAGGTAGTGATAGAACAAGGGGTAATGGCTTCAAACTGGAAGAGGGAAGATTTAGATAGATATTAGGAAGAAATTATTTACTAGGAGAGTGGTGAGACACTGTAAAAGGTTGCCCAGAGAAGTTGTGGATGCCTCCTCCCTGGAAGTGTTCAAGGGAAGGTTGGATGAGGTTTTGAGCAACCTGGTCTAGTGGAAGATGTCCCTGCTGATGGCAGGGGGGTTGGAACCAGATGATCTTTAAGATCCCTTCCAATCCTAACCATTCTATGATTGAATTCTATGTCTCATCAGATGAAGTTAATGGACAAATATTGGGTTTTATTGAGCATATCTCTGGAGGAAGCTGATGTTACTAAGGCCTTTGCAGAACCAATAACTGGATCAACATTTTCCAATATCTTCCTGTGTCTGCAAGCCTAGCTGGACATAGAACTGAACCACAGTTGTGAGTCTGTGCACTTTCATCCTTTTTTTCAATGACTTTGAGGGCTAAAACACTGTAGCCAAAATTCTCCTTTCTTATCAGTCTGTGTATGACTTTAATCTCTTGGAGGTCAATACAAAGCTTGGCAGGGAAGGTACTCCAGGGAAAGTGGAGACCTCTTCTTCATAGCAGCTTAATCCTACTAGGGAATTGCTTCTGAGCCCACTGCTGAATGTCATCCTTTTTTTTTCGGCATTCTGGTGAGGAATAACTCGATGGCTTAAGCTTCTCCCTGTGACTCGGGCTTCTCCCTGATGATTGCAGTGATGACGCAACAGCAGCAGCTCATCACTGACTCACTCCATCGAAGTCTCTGAGAGAAGCAGGGGCAGGAGAGAGACCTGCGTTTCCTTCATTTAAATTCCAGACTTTCTGTGAAGCTGGCAAATCATGCCAGAGACCTTCTGCATACCATGCTAGAGAAACCTTCACACTCACTTCCTCTGGGAAGCTGCCTGTGGCATCCAGCACCCCTCTGAGTCAGAGCTGGCAGCTCTTCTGTTTGTTTGTTTCGCTGGACATAGACAAATGCATCACGGGGGGAAATGGGAAATGAAAATACGTTCAAAGCATGGTCACTGGCACAGCAGTGAACACCGTAGCTTTTCACATAACACAAGGGAAAACAAGTCTTAACAATAGTGGCATTAATAACATATATGTGTGCCAAGGCACCACAAGCAATCCGAAGCAGCTGCACGTTGTACAGTCTTCCCCAGTTCTCTGTGGCAATTGCTTTGGGATGTCTGATAAATCACTTTTGTCTCAAACTGAATTAGAAAAAGGCCTCTTTTGTCAGTGCGTGTGTTACTATGATATTTCCAATACTCTGGTTCCTCGTCTGCAATGCTACCATGCAGCAGAGCCTCCTGGAATCCTTATCTTGGTGTTTGACACAGTTTTGCCCTGAACATGTTGTGCCTTTGCAAATTATAATCCGATTTGAAAGTGATACTTATCTAAAGTGGGCTAAATGACTTACAGTTCATAATCCTGGAGTGAAAGTCCAGGCATCAGACACACAATATCTCTCTGTCCAGAATGTAGTGTTTATAATCTTTCAAGGACCCTTTTTTGGAAGAAGGAATTGAATTCCTTGTGTGTAGCACAGACATCATCGCTTGCATGATCCCCTAGCTTTCAAGTCATTACACCACTGACTGCTCCATTTCTCAAGCGACTTCTACAGCTTCTTTTCTGTGCCTGATCCCAGAGGTTTTATTTCCCTTGTTCACAGAGCATCACAGCAGCAGTCTTCGTCATCAAACCATCGGTGACATCGATGTCTTAGAGTTCAAAACCTTATCCAGCTCAAGTGTCTCTGCAAACAAACTTCAGCCAAGGGTTTTTTGAAGAGAAAAGATATTGTCACACTCATCAAAACAGGAGTCTTCTCTATTATATTTTTTTTCTCATTTTTTTCTGCAAAATGGTGTTCTCCTCCATTAATGGGTGTCGTGCATACCTCCACACATGCTCTGTTTCCAGTACAGAGAGCAAGCATTTGGAAGATGATCTTGGTGTGCTGGTGTCCTGATGCTCTGCACTATCTCTTGCTGTCATCAATTGCATGATACAGTCACTGGGAGGGAAAATGTTGCTGGTGGGGTGTTGCTGGTAACTGGCCCTTGCTGGCATACAAGCTCTTATGATGACAACAGTGACCCTGGGAATAATCTGGAAGGCCAGCAGATAAATTGTGGCTAAGTCTGTCTAAACAGCCATGCCCTAGCACTGCACAGATTGCAGTTCTCAAAAGTATTTGCTCTAGGGCAAGGAAATACAAAAACTGTGTTGTGAAAATAATGCAATTTTTGGCATTGAAAGGCAACACCAGATATGTCTGGTTATAAAGACATTGCAAATACACAGCAGAGGGAGAGCAATAGCAGGAGCAAACAGACAAAGAATGATTGAGGTGGATCTGGAGATGTGGGTTGAATCTGTGCCTTGCTGTGTCCAGGCAGCCTCCAACTGAGCAAGAACTTGCTCAGCAGGAGATCAGGACCCCATCATGTTACTGAGTGAAGTCACCTGCTGAGTTTAGCTCAGTGAGTTCCTAAGCTTCAGATAAACACTGGATTAGCTTGTAAGTACATCGCAATATTTTGCTATAAAGCAATACCCTTCTCCAAATCTGGGCAACCTTGAATGACCTTTCCCAGGCAACTCTCCGCCTGCTTTTGAGTCTTTTCTTTTGCAATCTGAAAAGAAGACAAGCGTTTCTAGTTCTAGGCTGACACTGTCCAGACACATAATGGAAACAACGTGCTTTATTTCTGCTCCTCTGGTTGTGGCACATAAGACATATTGAAAAAGGTCTCAGCAAAGCTGCAGTGAGGAGGAAGAAAGGAAGAGAATAAGGTTTTTTGCCTCTAGTGGCTCCTGAAAATAATTTGTCTTCCTTTATTTTGAGCACTGCCCTTGTGGTATTATCAGGTTATATACTCCACTGCCTTAGGACATGGGAATGGCCTATTCTGCTTGTGAGACCCATTTTAGCCATATTTTTTGCCACTCTATGAATCCCTGTGGGGATGACTTCCTCACCGCCTACAGATCCCACCTCTTTTTTTCAAGTGTTACCACCACGCAAGACATTAGACTTCAAACTAGGTGCTGTGGGAAGTATTGCCCAATAACTAGGTAAGAGTGAGATGAAATACCAAATTTTATGTGGTTTAATTTTTATGGTAAGCAGATATGATTCCTCCAAGGACATTTGCTTGACACTTTTAAATTAGAATTTTGGAAATAATCCAACTCATGGATTGAAGATAAATGAAGTGCCATTACCAAAAATGCAGTATAGGCAGTCTTTAGAATCATAGAATCATTTTGGTTGGAAAAGACCTTTAAAATCATCAAGTCTAACCATAAGATGGGAGATATCAGGTCTGCATCTGGAAGGAGATTTGGAGATTCTGTTTAACCCATTAAAGGTTTAATGCCAAAGCTTAGGGCAGCTGTATAATTCATGAGTGGCTCTTATACTCCTGGTTTGTTTATGTCACAGATTCTTACAGAAATATTATGAGTTAGAGAGTTATAAAACACGTTATGGTCTGCACATCCTGCTATAAATCCAGGTTGCCTTAGTTACCATCTGGCTAGCTGCACAGGTGAGGAGAGAGAGAGATTAGTACTAATGCACTTTAAAAATCTCGAAAGATCTTGTGAATTGTAATGTTGTGATATGATAGAAAGTTTTCAAGATCTGCACAATACAATAGAAGTATGAAAGCAGAGATTCAGACTGGCAGCTCTCTGACAAGAAAATCATGAATCTAATCCTGAATATTGCCAAATCAAAAAGCTTTAGCAAAGTGAATACTTAGTCCCTTCTTGAACACTTTCTGTGTTTAGGCTGGAGAGCTGTGACTTCTCTGGTAACAAAATGTGTTTCAGCCTCTGATTGTGAGAGCACGTGACATGGCAAAACTTATATCCACATGACTGAATCATCTTTACAACCCTCTTATCCAAACTATGTGTTGGGACCAGTTTAATCTATGCTTCTTCCTAACACTAAGGGTTAGGCAGCACTGTCCTGTGAAGCAGGCACAGGCACTACCCGTGTTAGTTATTATCACAGAATCACACAGAATCACAGAA
>NW_010317175.1:0-33412 GCF_000700745.2 Antrostomus carolinensis | reverse complement strand
GGGCCTGCACAGCCTCCACAGCGCAGCCCCCCACGCCCCCGCCATTCTGGGCCTGATCCCTCCCAAGGCTTTCCCAGCACTGGGCTCCATCACATCTCTCCCAAGGCCACACTGAGGTTTCCTATGAGGCCTTTGGAAGAAAACCAGAAATATTATTGAAGTCAAGGGAACCTTGGTGGGTGCTGGAAGCGTGTGGCCTGTCAGGGCCCAGTCCTTGAAGGTGTGAAACATTTGCATCTTGCTGGCTTTGGGCTCTGAAATGGAGGAGAACTGACAGATTCCCTTGAGAAGAGAGCTCTTGCCGTGGTTCCTTACACACATCACGGGCACAGATCGCCCTCAGTTTGGTTCCCACATTGCCTCATCTGGGCTTGTACCCCCCAAACACCCATCTGCTACATCAATGGCAATATCAGGCGTGACACAATCCTCTTGTTATTTCATCCGTTTCATAATGAAGATGCCCATCCCCAGAATAATCACAGCCCATGGTTGCAGAGATGTGCCCGGGAGCTCCAGGGCAAGCGGTTTTTAGTGTCCTGCAGCCCATCTGCTCTGGAGGGTGCTAACCCCCAGCAAAGAGGGACAACTGGCCCAGAGGCCAGGATTTCCTCCGCATTTGGTACAGAGAAGAAGGACAGCCGTCCCCAGCGCTCATCCAGCAGGCATGAGGATGGCACGGGGTAAATCTCCTCCACTCCATCCCACTTTTTGCAGCAGGGAGCTCTGGATGCAGCTCTGGACACTGGGCTTTGGCAACCCACTGTAGTGGCACTGAGCAGCGATGCGATGAGCTGAACATGTTTTCATGCCACTTCTAGTAGTAAAGTCTAAGCCTGCTGTTGGGTCCAATTTTGTTGCACAAGTGTTTTGGGGAAGCTTGACTGAAACAGTGAGTGAGTGTCAAGCATCAGGGCAGACTCACCAACCTTGCTGGCTTTGGCAGTAGACTATGGCACCTGCTGGGAATCTGCTCTGCTGCTTTGGGTGAGGAGCTCGGGTTTCTGGGCAAAACGCCATGCTGTGCAGGAGGACTCCCATGCGTGGCCTGTCAGTCTGACTTGTCAGGTCTGGAGGAGACAGCTACTTAGGTTTCTGTTTTTTAAATGTTTTAGATGAAGTTGGTGTTTGAACATAATACACCGTAAGTTTGTAGCCCTTTTGTTTAGCTGAGAAGTGCATATGTCCTGTGAAGTATTTTAATGCTGACTCTGTAGTATAGTGGCTGGGCTTTCTGTTCTGTTACTGTAATCATTAGAAATAAACATTAAACATTGCAAAATGCAGGAAATTACACTTGGCATTTCATAATTGGCTATGGAACTCTGTTAATGTTTAGTCTTCACTTTTCTTGGGATGCTACCAGCCTGCTGAAACCATAACAAAACAAAACACGCCAACCCAGCCCTGAGAGGCTGCAGTGCTAATATTTGAGGTGCCTAGATGCAATGCTTGGTTAAAATGCCTGAATCCCCAGCTCTGCCCTGGATTTTGTAGCCAACAGGTCACACACACAAATATTTTGCTCTTCTTGCTTCTCTGGTTTGTAATTTTTTTTTGCCTTGATCCTCTCTTAGGGTTGTTCTCAGCAGAGGGCAGCCTTGTCAAACCCATACACATACCAGCGGGCACGTTGTATTTTGTTTTCCTTGCTGCTGTTTTGTGACCTGCGTGGGTGATGTCCCGTGGGAAAGCAGGAATTATCCATCCTCAACACCTGCAATGTGTGGGGCTGGCTGCTGCCAGTGATCTGGCCATTCCCCAAGCAGGTTCAGGTTTGTGAGGGGAATTGCTACTGTGAGAAAATAAAGCCATCATCCTGACAAATTTTAGTTTGAATTTTAGAAGTTGTTGGTTGCTGTTGTTGTTGTGTTGGGTTTTTTTTGGGTTTTTTTAGTGCAGAAAGCCATTTTCAAAGACATTTTAGTCCTTCATGTAGGTAGTCTTGCTTTTAGTACAAAGGGAGAGGTTTTGTAGTCACGTATGAGAGTTAGCTGCTGTGCTTTTGTTGATGGTCACACATCCACGTGAGCTGTGCTTTTCACTCCTCAACATCCTCCTAAGGCTTCCAGGCAGACCTCTCTGTGGTTCTTTCCTGGACCACATGTCTGAAAATAGTTATTTTATGTTATAAAAGCATTTCTCATCAGCATTTTCACATTAAACCTCTATTTTGCAGCATTTTTCAGACATCAGGACAAGCTTTTCTACATTTTTCAGTCTTAGCTGTAGTTGTTGAACTGTTCTGCATATTTGTTTTTAATGCATAGTAAAAATACAGAGCAGATGCTTACTAGCCCTAAATTGTCCTTTGAAATCAATGGATTTACAACAAATTACACCAGATTAGAATAAAAATATTTAACTGACTTACAACCATGTCCATTAAACTAAGCCAAATAAAGGGAATATCCTTCATGAAATATTCAGCAGCAATTCTCTTAAGTCAAATCATGCATTGCTTATCTTGGCAAAAAAACTTCTGAGATTCTCAGTAAAAGCTGGGTTTTTTTTCATCTTTATCAAGATCTGTTTTCATTTAACCTTATTCACAGAAATGATTTCTAAATCTGTTTTAAAAACATACTGTCCTGACACGATAAAACTAACAAACAGGATCAGACTGAACAGTGAACTGTGTCACCAGTTTTGCAGCAAAGGGGCTTGGTACCATCTTTTTCTGATACTGGAAGTTACTAATAGATGCTTGTGTTGACAAATGGTCGTGTACTGAGAACTTCTGAGAAAACATAAGGGAAGACATGGGAGGAGAGGCACACCAGGCTATTTGTTTTCATTAATGCATGTAATTTTGAGGGTTAATACTACCAGAACAGCAAAAGAGATCATACACAGGATGTGACTGGTGCATCCAGTGGTGCAGAACAGATTTTCAAGGCAGGCAACAGTCATAAGACTCCTATCACAAATGAATGAAAGAAGCTAAATCAGCTAAATCAGGCTTTCTTGACTTTGAACCAAACAGCCAGCTTCATAGTTCTGGGTTGGCAGCCTCCTGTTACCTAACCAACATCCACAGTCATGTCTGAGGGAAGCTCTTCTGTGGGATGCCAAACACGAGTACAGGCAGGTTTTGCAATATTTCCATTGCTTTTGACAACACTGGATTTGGGGAAACAAAACAGAGCCTTCTCCTAAGCAGAAGTTTTAATTTTGCCTTCAAAGCTTTCGATGAATTTTGATTTTTTTTTTCTATGTAACATTGCACACTCTGATGCACTGAGTTACAGCTTAAAAGCCAAAATGCAATACTGCAATCTTAACTCACAAACCCTTTCATCTCATCCACAGTGAAAGAAAACAGTCTCCCTGCCTCGCCTCTGACTTCACGCCAAGAGAAACTCCTGACTGCTGCTTGCCAGAGCCCCTCCTCGGCTCTCGTCCCTCGCCCTCCCGCGCTGGCGCTCTGCGTGGAGCGAGGTGAGTTTGCTAACACCCACCTCTTGCTCTCCATGCCTGTAGCACAGGCTGGCTGATGGTCAAGCAAGCTCCCCACCATCTCATGCAGGGTTTCCTCCTTGCTAAGCCGTGCCTACCCAAGCTGGAAGCACCCTAAACTGGGCCCGAGCGGCTCCTCCCCCGACGCAAGGTTACACCTCTCGTCCCTACGCCTGTCAGCGAACAGCTGGACTTCTCTGGTTACATGTGTGCAACCATTTAAAAAAAACATCCAGGCTGGCTTACTCAGCAGATTATAAAAGAGTGATTTACAAAATGCGGCTTTCTTCCAGATCAGCCCGTGCCGTTGTATTTATGTGACTGAAGGTCTCAGCTGATCCCTCCTTTTCTTGTGCAGCCAAGAGGTTTACAGCAGCAGCAACAGCCACGGCCAGTACAATACTGTAAGTCACTGGGAACGTTTTTTTCTCTCAGTTTGGAAGGGGTTGGCATTTAGTGTATCAGATTCATAACACCATATTTTTCTAGCATACAAAACGAAGAATATCTTCTGCTGAGGCTGTGACTGTGCTGCCCTGCAAGATGCAGCAGCAGTGTGGTGCTTGTTTTATAGCAGCAGCATGAATGAATGATGCAATCATGCAGGGGGGAAGCATCATCATTTTGGCAGGTCAGGCAAGAGGGGACTCTAGTGTTGGGAGGTTTATGTCAACATTCATCAGGTTCCTTCTACTCCTTTTCAGCTATTTTTTTAAAAGGTGCTTAAATACATTCACTGTCAGGCACTGCTGTTCAGATGTTAAGTGTATAGCTGCAAACAACTAATCTCTTGATTTACAGACAGGTTGGTATTACTGCCTTTAAAACAGAAAAGCAGGAAGTGTGAAGCAAGCTTAGTGAGGTTAAGGACTGAATCTTTCTATTCTCACACTGAAAACCACAGAAACTCACAATTATGGATGAATGGGTCGAACTTTTAAAAGAGTACTACTTCCAGGGATATAAACAACAGTCACAATTTACTTAAATATAACTAATCTGCTTAAATGTATCCCCTTTCCTCTGAAGCTTTCAAAACATATCGCTATACTGAGAATTAAACCTCAGCATAGAAAAGCTGTATCACTATATTATTCCCATTTTACAGACTAGAAACAACGAGGGTTAAGTGGTTTGTTTAAACTAATACCATGGAAACACTCCTGTGAACATTCTTACAAGCAGGAGCACTCCTGTAGTGGGAACAGGTCCCGAGAAAAGTTTCAAGAACTATTTTCTCCAAATTCCTTACTCTAAGCAGCAGTTTCCCTTCAAATACAACAGAAACAGTTTGTTGTGGCTGCATTTCTGTTAATCTCACTGCATGTGCAGTGCAATGCTGTGGGAATGTATCTCAGAGTGTGTCTCTCTGAAGTGCTGTTAAATGGGCAAGTGAATCAGAAACACCAGAAACTTTGCAAACTACAATATTCCCGAGTGATCTGTTTAAAACTATAATTTAGGTAATATTTCATTAAGATGCACTTAATCTTTGTTTTTTCACAGCAATAAATGTGAACATAATGCAAAGTAGCAGCGTGGCAGCACTTCTGCAAGCTGAAATAGGATAACAAGTGAAGTCTAGTCACAATGAGGATATTGAGATCTCATCAAAATCTCGTCAAAATATACCAGCCTCAGAACACCTGCAGTTCTGAGGGCCATTTACTTGTTCCTCATGGAGCAGATACTGCAGATGTTTCAGTTTTTCAGTGTGGCAAGTGCCCTTCTTTGAAGGGTCAGCAAACAGAAAAGATTTCAGTTGTTTTCCTTTGACATGTGGTCTTACATAATTCCCGTGCTTGCTTCGGTGACTCCACCCTCTCCGTTACGAAACAGAACTATTTCTTGTGGAAATGCCAGGTTTTTTTCCAGTACTTCATAGTCTGGAGGCAAGGAGATCTCATGGGAATTCCACTTTTCCCTTGTGATTTCCTTTTTCTCCATCTTAATCTCAAATTTTATCCTACCTCTGTCCCTGTGTCACTCTTTTGTCTTCTCTCATCACTCCACTTCTTTGCCCATTGTTTCTTCTGTTCCGCTGTTTCTCCTTTTCAGCTTTTCCTCATGCAAATAATAGGATAGGAATAGATTACTTATCTGAAATTCAATGGCAGAAAGATCAGTTTTTCTACCCATGTTTTTCATATGGAGACAGAACTCATTATCATGATTTGTGGGTATTTCCTTTTTCTTACCATTTTGTTAAAATATTGATGCGTTTAAGCAATCAGGTGCCCTGTATTTCAGAGTAACTAATCTCTGCCAAGTGTAGAGGCCTATACCACTGTGGAATAAAAAACTGCTATTCCTTTACTACAGCTGTTAGAAAGTTGTCTATAGAAAGGTTTTACACAGCTTCAATTCTTTTTGCTCATTTTTCCAAGTACCTACCTGTGGACAAGCTACAGTGTCTGTCCTTATTTCCTATGCACACTTACCCAGAGGTGAATTCTAGGCAGCTTCCTGGTGGACAACATGCCAGGACAGCCCTGTGAAAATCCTGAAAACAAGGGAAGGAGCAGAACCTCTTTTCCTGCTGTGTTTTCCCCTTGTCCATTAGTCAGTCACTAATAGCCTTGCTTTATGCTCTCATCTACGTTTACGGCTGGGAAAAAAATTCACAAGTTACTGAAACTGGCATGTTACCATTTGGAATGGCATTTACCAGCTCTGGAGCTAATGGTGACCCATGGAGCTCTGCCAACAATGGCAGAAGAACCTTGCTTCACTCCAAGTGACCCAACTTTAACTCCTAAAATTTACTTTTCCCACCAGCAAGACTCCCTGTAATAGCTGAAGCTTCCTTCATAGTTTCTCCTCTTTGCTCCTGTATGAGTTTCCCTACTTCACAGTTCATCACAAGCTCTCCAACACATGTGATGATACATTAGCCAAAACCAGGTTGGTGTTTTCTAGGACTCAGTGCCCAGCTACAACAGAAAGTGGAAAGATTTAGCAGATCACAGGCCAAGGGAGATCAGGAACTACTGATGGTTTCTGCATTTCAAAACAATTCTTCCCTTCCAACTTATCATTTTCATGCACTATAAACCACAGCTTGAAACTCTTTTGAAAGAGTTATTGCATGGAACAAAGAGAGGACAGGGTTAATTCCAACCATGGCTCCACAACTGGTATCCATAATTCTTCCTCTAACTTGTCTATTTGTCCATCAGAATGCAAAGTCCACCACAGTGGTGGTCTCATCATTGTAAGGAGCATCCCGAAGGGAAAGGGGTATGGGAAACATGGATCCCAGAGGGAAGGAAAAGTTAATGTCTCTTCCTTCCTCCTCCCAATGTCTGATTCTAGTGATAACATTTTTCTCAGATTAAAATTTTGAAGACATATATCCAGAAATATATTTCAGGTTATCACCAAGAAATCACATGGCAGTGTGGTGTCCCTGCATAGTGACATGGCATGATAATGTGGTAATGTTGCAGTCCAGCCTGGGGTTAGCATGAGGCAATGTGATGGCTTTGCATAATAAAGAATCAGTGTTGGAACACCGTGACGCAAATGTCACGCCACAGTGATGCAACAAGTTTGTCCAGTAGAACAAATCTTTAAAATTGGCACCAAACCCATGGCTGAATTTTTTGTAGACTTTATAATTTCCAGTAGGCTGGAAAAAAATTAACGTCCTGCCATTTAAAAAATGTTAGTGGATGGTTTGGGTTTTTTTTAATTCCAGTGCACAAATATATCTAGCAAATGGCTATTGAGGCCTGCCCTAAAGTCAAAGCCCTCCTGCTCAGAAAATCAAAATCTTCCACTGAAAATACAAACACAGTGCCGTGGAGCCAATGTCAAGTCAAGGCTAACGCAAAGTAAACTTGGAATTCACGTGTCACCTGGCCACCCACTGCCAAGTCTTAGTTCAGAAACAGTCTCTTGTCAGTGGCAAGTTTTTACATCCATGGCCACTTGAGAGAGAGAGATTTCTCTTATGAATGTTGTGCTGATGGCATGTGAATGTATTTCTTATATATACATTGCAGTCTTTATAGAAAAATACAGAAAACCACTGCTATCTGCAGCAAATAATTATTTAGTGATGCTTCAAAGGCTAGAAAAGTTTTACAGTATGTCTGTGCTCACAACAGCTCTGATGCCCCAAGAGCAGAAACCTGTCAAAACCATGGTTCAGTCCTCGTTTCTGCCCTTCCCAGAAGTGGAGTTTGTAAAAGGCCTTTTCTGGACTGTCTCTTCTTTACTGAGTACCCACTCACCTTTGCTTTTGGGGACACAGAGGAGCTGAGCCCAGGCTCTGTCCTACCTTCCCACACTTAAACCGAATGGACAGGAGGGAAGTACAGGCTGGGTGATACCTGCGCTCCCATTCTCACTCACACCTGTGAGGCAGATGAGCATGGAGGGAGCTACTGTGTCACCTTCTCAGCTTTGTTCAAAAGCCATGAACACACTTTGGTTACTATAGTAGTGTGTTCACATCAAAAAACATCAAGAATAGCTAGAACGACCCTCTCAAACAGTGCTGTTTCATGGCTGCCTTTGGATACCTTTGCCTTTCATGTGACTTGTTCTCTCTGTTTCTTGCTATTTCGTATCTACCTGTTTGTTAAACAGAGATGATCTCTTACAAATACTGCTCTTGGCTGTTCACAATAGGTTTCACCCCCTTAGGTTTGGTGGTTTCATTTATACACTTTTACCTTTCAATGAGGGACAGGAATATTCTCTTTTATTCTATACACACGAACAGATAAAAGATGAGCGTGTGTTCTATACATTTTTTCAGTGATTATGGTAATTTTTCATTAAGCCTTTTGTATCCCAATATTAACCATGTGGTTACTAGTCATGGGAATAAAACCAAAGGTTCCTGTTCCTGCTTTGACCATTAACTATTAAGCTGTGATCTCTCAATGAGTGCACAGAAATCACCTCAGGAAACGGTACTGGTGCTTACCATGTGTGATCCCTGGATGACTCCTGTCCGGCAGTGAGCTACACCAGTACTGATCAGCTCCTGTACTTTTCCACAGCAAAGTACATAGTGATCTTCTCCATCTTCACTGGATGCCTTTTTTATCTGAGGGTGAAAAGTTTGTCCAAAAAAGGGCAAAAAGTAAATGTTTTGTGAGAACTTGTGTAAGACCTCTCACCATCAAAATTCAGATGATATATAGGAGAAAAATAAATTACCTTAGTGAAAGAAAAATAAAAGATGAAGGTATATAAAACAATGAAGGTGTGCAACATGCTGTTTGATGGTATTTTTTCCCATATCCCAGAAAAAGAGAGGACCTGCTACCCAAATCAGGACACAAAAAGTGTCCTGAGAGATGTCTAAGAGATTAGAAGACAATCAAACAAAAACTTTTACAAAAATCTGGGAAGTGAGATAGATAGAAGTTATTTCCACCTAAATGTACAGTAAATAGTGAAGTCCACACTGACTTCCCTTATGAAAGAGTGAAACACAAGGTGAGTAGGGTAGAGTAAGAAAATACTTGATTAACACTTTTTGCTTCTGGTCTGCAGAAGAAGTGCTCAACATACTTAAGTGGACAGATACAAAGGGTAAGAAAATAAACTTTTCTCAGGCATTGTTATGGAAAAACTTGTGTCATGATGTGGTAACTTAACGGGTTGAGTGAAGTTCTCAAAGCCTAAGATTTTAATGGATTTACAAAAGACTGATTCCCAATGCTAATGGCCAAATCTTCTATGCATTAACAGAAGATGAGAATATTTAATTTATATTACTCAGGACATAGAAAAAGATCTAAACCTTCATGTTTTAGGAACAACCACTCACTGATAGTTTTAAGAGTTACGTCTACTGCGATCAAGCAAATCCTTAAGGGCTGGGTGTCTTTTACTATCTCCTGGAGCAACTAATTTGACACACTAGACTGGGTCTGATGAGAAACAAGATCCATTTGAGCGGTGAGGGCAAGATGAGACACAGAATTGCAAGTCCCACAGAGCAGTTGGCAATCTGATGGTTCAGTGAATGCCAAGTATTACAACCTTGAACCCCATGTGAACATCAATGGGCTGAGCCTGCAAAGAGCAAATCAGCAACTGACCAAAGCTCCACGGCCCACCTGTAACGTAAATTGAACATCAGTAGGCAGCAACAGCAGAGAGCAAATCAGCAAGCGAGCCAGACCTCCACCACCGCTCACAGCCTTTGATAAAAGCTGGCTACCAGGTTGTGCTCGTCCCTACTCGCAAGAACCAGATCAGTTGCACCAATGGCTCAAGACACAGTGCAGTACTGTCACTCAGAGAAAGACTTTATCTTGTCCCCTCACAGTAAGAAGGGTCCTAAAAGGATGGCGTCCCTCTTGGAGATGAAAGAAATCTTCCGCAATGCTGATGCAGTGTGCTTTGACGTGGACAGTACGGTCATCAGGGAAGAGGGCATTGATGAGCTTGCGAAGTTCTGTGGAGTTGGAGATGCCGTCGCAGAGATGTATGTATATTTGCTATTTACTTCATAACACAGTAGTAATAAAAAATAAGCATGGATAAGGTTAATCCTTAATAAATTTACAATAGGGATTAATTCAACTCTGTCATAGATTATTACAGTTTAAAAAGGATTTTAGGAATAGTAAGTGGAATTAATACATAATGAAGTAACTTCCTTTGGAATTTTGAAGCTATTCATCAAAACTATACTGACATAACTTAAATTTCTTCAACAGACTTAAAATCAAGCCTCATCATTAAACTTGGCTAAGCACTAGCAAACCTTACTATGAGAAGGAGAGGGGACAACTCTCTTAACACCTGAGGCTGATGTTGTTTCCGCTGAAGCTTGTAGCAAAAGTTTTACTTTCAGAGAATGGCACCTGGGCTGCGCTTTAGGAAGACTGGTCCCAGTGGCTCAGATGCACTCACAGAGGGAATGAAGCAGTTTTCCTTTGCCTCACTGGTTCTCACAAGAGCTCCAGTCTGTGGAGATGTTCTACCAGTGGTTACTACCAATCTTTGCAGTATCCCAATATACTCCTTTACCACATAGATATGATATAACTTAGAACCTATAGTGTCTTACCTTGTTCCTTGTCATTCTTCTTTAACTAACAGTTCTCAGGAGAAGCTTCAACTTAAATGTCACCAATTTGCTTTCTTTGTATCGCAATTTAGGACCCGCAGAGCTATGGGTGGCACTGTGACATTCAAAGCAGCTTTAACGGCACGACTAGCTCTCATACGTCCCTCCTATGAGCAAGTGCAAAAACTAATATCTGACAACCCACCTCAGCTAACACCAGGAATAAGGTAAGAAGAATTTCAAATAATCTAATGAAAAAACCTTACAGAAGCACATGGTGTAAATCAACAAAATTCTGTGACATTAGCGAGACTGTAATACCACAGAGCTGGTTTGATTGTCTTCCTACTCCATTTCCATGTTGTTTGTGTACAAAGCTTGTATCAGGGGCTTATAATGGCCCGAGTCCATGTTAAGTGGCTAAGCATCCATGTAAAAAGAAAACAGTTTCAGGTATTAACTGGCATTTTGGCTGGCAAGCTCAAATTCTGGCTCGAGGATTAAATGGGCATGGAAAATAATCTGTTCAATCACATCTGTTTTTTGATGGGTGATGGAATTGGGAGATTTAATACCCAGTATGAACTACTGGCTTGGTCTATTCTGCAATTATATTACCTCCCTCTTACACTTCTGTGTGCAGCCACACTCCTTGACTCAGCTTACGGCATCCAATGTTCAGAGCTACCCATTCTGTACTGAAGTCCCTAAAAAAGTATTAAAAAAAAAACATTAAGGGGAAATACATATATATGTGTGTTTTCATTCAACTTTGCATTTGGAATAAACATTAACTATTTAAACTGAAAAGGTAGGGTTTTTTTTCCTATTCAAATTGTTTCAAACAATTGAAAATAATCTTACTACAAAATCTGGCCATAGCTCCAAGTCTAAAATATTTATAGCACATACAGTAGTTTTGGACAATATTGTGCTTGTATTTTCTCCTTGAAATGAAGCACATGCTCAGCTTTTCCTGTAGAAGGCATGGCTTAATGTAACTACAAAGAGCACATTGTTTCCTTGTTTAGGATCACATGATTTTCCTTTTCATTCCTTCCCTTTCTTCCTCCTTTTCTGTGTAGCCTGCTTTAAGCTTCCCTTTTGCTTTTTAGTATTTGGCATTTCTGCTGTTACTGCTACTCCTTCTACTGCTCAGCATGGCTGCACGCTGATCTTCCTGCTTTGAGCCAAATCCTGTAAAACTTTTAACTGCCTTCAAGCCCCACTGACATTAACTGGGTCTGAAACTTTTCCTTTTTTGATTCCCTTCCTGTAGCTGGTGCCCTCTTCTAAAGATGGCATTGATGTCCAGCATCTGGGGAACCAACTGAGTTAGAAAATGTTTGCACTTTGCACACTTTTCAGCCTACTTTTGCCTTTTGGCGTGGTGGCTTTATCTCCCCTACATTCCCTACTTTTTTCTTGCATTATAGATTAATTCTCTTGCTGTTTTACTTCACTTCAGAAAAAAATCTGAACTGGATCTGCTCTCATTTGTTCAAGGGAATTCATGTGAACAGTATGAAAATGTAAAGAGCACATTTCTAGGGAGTGCTTGTTTCTGAGCAACTAAATACCTGCTTGTCTCCAGACATGATGGTTTTGTTCAGCTCTTTTCAAGCCAGGTGTGTAACTTGCAAGGGAAAGAAGGAAAAGCTGTGGGCAGCAGAAATGGATGGAGCTGGAAAGCAGCACTCATCCTAACTAAACTGGAGTAACACAAAGTATGGGCAGCCTTGTTCAGGAGCACTGTATTTTAACTTTCTTGTTATCCCTAGAAGCTGCCAGACACTCATGCTTGGTGACTGTTCTTTCTTCCCAGGGAGCTGGTGAGCAGGCTTCATCAACGAGGAGTCCAGGTCTTCTTGGTCTCTGGGGGGTTTCAGAGCATTGTGGAGCACGTGGCCTTGCAGCTGAACATTCCAACAGCAAACGTCTTTGCCAACAGGCTGAAGTTTTACTTTAACGGTGAGATTCCCTTAAAGTCTCTTTTCTCTGCTAATTAACGACACATTTTTGGTTCAAACTGTCAGATACTGGGCTACAGATACATACCATCCAGCCTCCATGACCTTGTCACCAATCCAGCTAGCTCCAAGGAGGAAAACAGCAAGACCTTACCAAAACCATGAGTTCAGGTCATTTTCCAAACACATGAAATAGAGCAATAGTTACTTTTTAATTGCAAGTTGTGCCAAAGGTAAAACCTGCACAGTTGCTGACAGCAGAGTTTCATTTTCTCTTGCTCCTTCAAGTTAAAAGAGTTTATTACACTTAACCTGCTTTCAGAGGCAAACTTCACTTTCAGTGACTTTGAGATATGTATGGAGACCAATGTACTTTAGCAGAGCTGCTCTGGACCTTAAGCTAGTGTAATCAAGCAGAACTGTAGTTAGTGAGGTTATTTCTTACTCACTGTTTCATACACTCTCTATACATCATCCTGGATGCTGCTTTTGAAATGTTTACAGCAGAATGACTGGACCAGAGTCACTGGGAATGGATCTGTAACACCACCCATACAGGGTTTGTACTTTTGTCTCAGCATTTCAGCTCTTTAAAAACATCCCCACTGAAGACTTGAGTAAAATACAAGTGTTTGTACACTCACCTTCTAATTACTTTTTTGGGATGCTGAGATTGTGAGGCTTACAGTACTGCATGTAATTAGCTGTTTTCTGAAGTAAAGACCATAAGCTTTTATCTTTCTTAACTTACAAGAAAATGTGCTATGCGTCTAACTTGTCCTTCCACTGTGTTCCAGGAGAATACGCAGGATTTGATGAAACACAACCAACAGCTGAATCAGGGGGGAAAGGAAAGGTTATTACTCATCTGAAGGAACAGTTCCATTTTAAGAAAGTAGTTATGATTGGCGATGGAGCTACAGACATGGAAGCCTGTCCCCCTGCTGTAAGTATTAAAGAACTGGAATTCTGAATTCCCTTTGAGTAAATCTTTTGTGAAGGCAAAATAAAAGTGCAGTTTCAATTCTTTATAGGACTTCAGGGAAGATCTTTAGCACTTCCCACAGCCTAAGAAAGGGTATAGTGTATAGGTAGTGTTCTAGAAAGCCTGCATCATGCAATGGTTGATTTCTCTCAGTTCAGACAATCTCAGGAAGGGTGTCACCTTCTGAGCCAGGGTGCTGCCTGGGTCCAGCACCACTGTGTGACAGTCTAGCGGCCCATCTCAAATCAAGCTGGTATTATCACATCTGCCTTTCCCTTCTATGTCCCCACAGTAAGAGCTCGCTTCTGTGCAGAGGCCTTACCCTACCAAGAGCCTGGTTCTGAACACTGATTAGTCATGCTCGGCCTGAAGGTCTGGCACAGATCCGGTGCACATTTACCCAGTATTGGCCTAGCAAGAGGGTTCAACTCACCGCACAGTGATGACACCTTTGAAGATAGCAGCCCTGACAGGGTGAAATAAAAAAGAGATAGACAGCTTTTATAAATGGTCATTTCACAGAGGAGATATCTTAACTCCATCTCCCCTTTAGCATCTTTTTCTACATAAAAGTACCTCAATGCCCCTTTGTCGCCAATGCTGGGGGACAGATATTCTAGTGCATGAAAATGCACAGGAACAAACTCTGACAGCTACTGCGAGTTATGACAGCACATCCCTTACTGTTAAATACGTGCATGACAAAAGCAGCTTAGTATTTGCTGAGTGTTTTCTACCTGAAAGCAAAAAAAGCAGCAGTGGAAATTTTAAACACTGCACTTTCGCTGCAGATAGTTTTCCAAGATGTAGAAATGATGACTGTTCCTGGTTAATGATTGAAGACATGGTTAATGTTTATGTTTGCTATCTATCAAGTGAGGTAAACACAGTTAAGATAAACAGCACAGCGATAATTGTGAGATGCTGCATGTACACTTAGATGTTAACTCATTCTTGAATAGTGAGGCCTTATGCTGCATCATATTTACATCAGATTTTCAGTAAAATCTCAAGTCTGAACAATCTTCAAGTTACAAGGCACTGAGACACAACTTTCCTATGGGAACAAAACTCTTAATAACCAAAGTTGTGCAAAATTAAATGTTATTTAAGTTCTTGTCAATAGATCTGAAAAATGAACCTGCAAAGTAAAATAGGGGAAGAGGTAGGGAGGAAAAAAAAAAAATCCAATCTTAAAACCAAACTTAATTGCTGAGAAGCTCCACTTCTTACGTGGGACTGCAATAATGTATGTGCCTATTCTTTCTGTTTTGCCAGGACTGCTTCATTGGATTTGGAGGAAATGTAATCAGAAAGCAAGTAAAGGAGAAAGCTAAATGGTACATTACTCACTTTGACGAACTGCTAAAGGAACTGGAAGAACAATAAATTATACAGTAAAATAATATATTTAACAACTATAAATCCATTATACAATGCAATTAAACATATATTTGTTTGCAAAGTTGCGTTCTGGATTTTTTAATGATTCTGGGTGTTGGGTATCTTCATCTCTGGCCTGAAACTCGTGTTGCAAGCGGCACCATTCTACTCAAATATTTTGTAATGAAATGATAAGATTTTTTTAAACATTTTTTCCAAAGTGAAAGAAGTCAGTTGATGATTCACTCAGAAGTGAAGACCAAAGGTAGGAAATTACTAGTAAGTTAAAAATACCTTAATGGATTTGACGCTGGTCAGTATTGCTTTTGTTTCAGAATTGTTGAAGCTAAAACCTTTACTTATTTTGGGTGGCAAAAGAAGAATAAGGGGGCCATAAACAAGAAGTTTGTCTAATCAATAATAATAACAAAAATTAACAATAATATAGTCTAAAAGGTGAACAGCTTGTAAGTACTTTCCATTCCAAAGAATCTCAGAACTAGGTTAAACAGTGAACAGACACGAAACGTTACTAAATATCTCCAATTTCATTAAAATATGGCTACAGGAGAACCTGAGATGCCATCTTTTACTCAACATCACTGTTACTCAACCTGTAGTCTGAAAGACATGAGATGCATGCAGATCTGAGGTATATGCAGTATTTATCAGTGTCCAGGAAGCATATTTTAAGGTGAACGATATAGTGGTTCCTATACCTCATTAAAATACTTTAAACTAAACTCCAAAATGGTGATTTTGTAAAATAGTCATACTGTTTACTTAATTTTTTTATTTATTTAACAATCCCCCCATCAACCTATAACTGGATGGAAGCTAATTCATCAACCTTTAAAAAAAAAAACGGTCTACTGATTAAGAAAATACTGTGAAACTTAACTAGTTTCCTCCTCTGTCTCAAGTGTGGAGCAGCCACCCTTACGCTGTCTGTGCTAGAATAAGTCTAACCTGTTCTAAGTACTTCTCTGAGCTTCAGCTAACGAATTCTAGTTTAAGGAATTTTGTGGCTGCAGTGTCTGATCCAAGAGGGTCCTTATACACAACACACTTGATAAATGCTGCCTTTATGTCAGCAAGTTCCTGACAACTCTTCCGAGTCTGTCTTTTTAACCAGCTGTGCTGACACATCATGGTACTTTTATTTCCCTGACTTCTAAGAATCTCACTCTGATCATGTTAAAAAGCTTTAATATACTAATATGCCACATCTTCCACTTCCTTCCATCCACATAATACCATCACAGGAGAAAGATGGGTAGATATAACATTATTTGTCTGGGGGGGGGGAAAATCTATGCAGTCCTTTATCTTCTAGTGCTTAGAAACAGTCCCAGAATTTTTCTGGAAACTGAAGATTAGGCTGAGTGTGCTAATTGTCCTCCATGCCACCATGTTTCATAGATAGGAAGAGAAACAAGTGATGTGCCTACCTTCCAAAATCTCACAGTCTCCACAAGATAATCACAGGTTTTCACAATTTGCACTAGATTTCCTTAATAAGATTAAATCAAGGTGCAGTGAGAGAGCTCCTGTCCAATTGCTTAAGCATCACCAACCATTAAAACAAATACTAGTTCTACCCATTCTGCAATATCATGAGAAAGGATACAGGGAAAAGAGGTGTTAACAAAGCCCCAGAGAATGACAAACGGCAGCTCTCAGTGATGCCATCTAATGTTTTTGGCAAAAAAAACTGAGGCAATAATTGCTTGAAGTTACAACAGCATTTAAATACTAAAGTTAAAAGAAAACAAATCTGGAAACAAACTTCTGATGGCTTTTTAGAGAAAGGCAGACATATAAAGAGCTATAATGAATATCTGTATACAGAGTTTAAAAACCTTCACAAAAGCCAAGACAGACAATAGTTGGCAGGCTGCTCACTAGAACTCTTTGGGACTATTAAGGATGATCTGTTTTAAATTCTTCCTGAGAAAAAATCTCAGCCAGCTCCAAGGGCAGCTCATGTATAATCATGCTTTTGTTTAGTCAAGACTGCAAGAGTAGAACAAGTATCAACTCCTTCTGCCCTCAATCAGCCTGCTCCTGTGCAATTTTACAGTTATGAAGCAGAAATGTTTCTATTTGCTGCAGTTTTCTACAGAATTAAAAGGTCACAAAAAAAAGAAAAAAAATCTTAACATTCAACTCATCAGCTACACCTACAGGCTCTGATCCTACAAACACTGTCACATGTTTCACTTCAAGTAATTTCACTAATGCTACAGTCGGAAGACTGTGCAGGAGGCTCTGTGCCACAGCGATGTTAACATTCACAGCAGTATCTTCTGCCAGTCCGAGTGCTATGGAAACACGGCGTTGTGCCAGTGATTTCACAAGAGCTCTTTAGGTCTGACTGGTTTGGGGAAAAAAAATAATAAATAAAATAAATCCCCTTTCTACTGGGCAAATATCAAACCCAACCTCTAGTCCAGGAGGTACCAAAAGGATTACTTAGCCTATAGTCAGTGGCTAAGCTCTTTTGTCTGTAAAATACTGGAAAAAAATAGGAGGGAATAAAGAAGCGAAGGGAAGTTCAAATGTTACAACCAAGCTGCCAATTTACCTGAATATATGCACCACAGTAGAGCAAAATCTGCAGAGTAGCACATGTCAGGCAAGTAGTATCTGCTCTTCAGGTGGGTCTCCTGACTAAGAGTGTGGGGAGGCACACAGCTTCATATAAAGCCTTTTATTTTAATGCGATTATTCAGTGAGGCAGAATTGCTTTAAGCTATATATTCAATTTGCATGAGGAGACATGTGAAGTTTGCAGTCTTTTCCAGGGATACTACAGGACAAATAAACTTCAGTTTTAATTGTGCCTTCATTATAGTGGAACAAGAATTGATAATAATCAGAAACCGTTCAGGCACTGTTCCCCAACTTTCCAACCACTGGCAAGTGACTTCAGTTTTGAACTCTACAAATTTTGCTCTAAGAAATGCTGAAATATTGTGAGTCAGGCCGACTTGGCCATTAAATTAAGAGGGAAAAATCACAACAATGGTCACAACAGGGGAAAATCAACTTCAGAAAGGGCTCAGGCAAAGGGAAGTGAGAAAAGATTGGCATTACTTATTTATCGACTGTGTTACGGTCGGTGAGTTTACATAGTTATCAGTAACTAAAATAACAGGAACTAATCTCTCTCTGATGACAGGCAGAGCACGAGTTTGAAGCTGTGAATGACAGGAGGCACATTTATAATGCATTACAACAGCACTACTGGGAATTCAGACCTTAGACAGCACATAGAGACTGAAGCGACTTGTGCCGTACGATGTCACCCTCCAGAACATCCAGTTATTCCACAGATTTCTCATTCATGCAAAACTCCATGGTCTTTAGGTAACAAGAGCTCTGCCTGACTGAACTTAATTCCTAGTGCTCTAGGCTGAAGGTAAGAAATATGGATTGCATCAGAAACCACAAAATCCTGCAACTCCAAAAATGTTTTTCACCTTTTGTCTCTGACTGACATTGCTGGTTATGTGGGATAAGTTATCAGGAAAAATTTAGAGGAGCAAGAATTATGGGAGGATACAGGGAGAAATAACAAGGACTAGAAGTTGATATTGTCATCCCTTTTTTTTTTTCTTTTGCTAAACAGTAGTCCCAAAAGTCTGGAAAAATGACAGCCCCTGACGATAGAACTGCTCATGACTGATTTACAAGAAGGAACAGCTGAAATGATGTACTGGGCCCACTGGTAAGCCAAGCTGAGAACTTTAAGCTAATATAGTACAAAATTTTACTCAGTAAAATCCCATTATCAGTTGACAACAGGAAGAAAATATTAAAACAGACAAGAATCAGATCAAATATTGACTTTGTTCAAGACGAAATTGAAGCGAAGGCAAGAATGCAATGTATTTCACATGAGAAGAAAAGAAGAAATCAGACCTGAAAAATTAAGCGTAATTTTGGGAGAAAAATCAAAAGGAAAAATATTTTGTATTTATCACCATAGCACTTTTGACCTTCAAAACACTCAGCAAAATGGGATGTAATGGAGATCTTGTAAATTCATTTTGGAGAAGAGCAGAATACTGGGAATGCTGTCCCTGACACAGAGAAGTGATATTGGCTAACTGAGCTGAAATATTCTACGCAATTATTCAAATTTTCCACAACAAACTCTGCAAGATGAGAGAAAACACAGGTAGTGCAATACATATGCGGTGCTAGTAAAATGTGAAAACTGAAAGGATTTTATTGACTGATATGTTCTTCCTGAAAACTCACTGAAATGTACAAACGGGACATTCAGTAACTGATTTGTACATTTTGGTTACACCGATTCTTGTAACTACTTTAAAGAGAAAATATTATTTTTCACTTACAGGATGTTCACATCATTGCAGACACCAAAAGTGTTGAGATTTTCTAGTCTAAAAGTGAAACCAAAGTAGACTGGACATAATGGTACATCGCTTTATGCCAATCCTACTGACTCAACATGCGCCAGTTTCACACATCAATTCGTAAGTACCTACTGTACAGTTAGTGAAACACCTGACCAAGCATATGTCTGAAGTCATGATTGCTTATTAAATTAAACCCCTTTTCCTCGACTTCCAAGTTATTTGCAGAGACAAACATATTTAACTGAGCTTGATTCTCTGCAGAATGTTCAGACAACCACGTCTTGTCAGTATCTCTTTGAAAACCGTAGGCCATGCTTCACAGAATTAATTTTGGGTGTAGATATCTACACAAATGTGCGATTAGTTTCAACAGGCTTCAGAGTCCTTGCAAAACAGAATGCCCTATTCTCTGGCCATAAGCTTTCACCTGACAAATAGTATTATCTTCAATCAATTACTGCCTATTTGTAAATTTAGAGCTACTCACTGATTTCAGGCCTGCTAGAACAGCTGGGTCTATTTCAGAGCTGCCTGAAGGCTTTGGAGCTTCTAATTTCAGAACTCCCACGTTTGTTTTTAAAATCTGCAGTCATCAAAATGTTACACAAAGGCCACAGCAACTGTAATGCTCCATTCTGTGGCTGTTATTGAACACCAGGCATTGTCTATGTAGCAGAAGATATTAAATACTGTATGCCATACTTAACCTGAGGAGCTGTCTCACAGAGGAACTCATATATGTCTTTGTACTTGTTTTCAATTAACCAACCTTTTAATTACAGTCTTATATTTCTTTTTTTCCTGGTACAATCCTAAGAGCAAAAGGTCATTAAATTCTGAAGAAAAGAGGTCTCTTTTATAAGCTCAATACAGTACTTTTATATTTCAGACTATGATATACAATGTATACCATAAATTAATTTAAGACAAATACTTGTCACTTTATCTATGTAGGCACAAGTAAATCAGTGACTTTACTGAAGCGGAGAAATCTTCAATGGTATCATGATTCTGGACTCCATTTCCTGAATAAGGGGCACTGAAAAAAAATTGAGACAGGGTTTAATTTCACTAATGGAGATCATTACCTGTTCTGCACACTCAGTTTGAACAGATATTATTGTCTTCAAATTACTCTCTCCTAGCTAGTGCATGCCAAGTCATCAGTAACCACCAACATTCCTGTAACTGAAGCAGAGGATTTTTGAGAACAAGTGATTTTTTAATGTAATCTGTCTGCTCCTTTGAAGATAAATATTCCTATTCCTTTTCACCATAATGAAAGTTAACTTCCATTTTCCTGGTATATTTCCTTTGAAATGTACCCTATGGAACCCAAATCTGACATGCTTAGCATACTTTTGTGGGCTCTGTTATGAAAGCTATCTTTGATCTCAAAGATCTCCTGGCTTCCAGTTCCAAAGTCTAAATCCCCTTTTTGAAGGAATGTATTTAACAAGGCTCCCATATTTCATGAAATATTAGAGGTAATAATTTAATATAAACATAAATATCATTATTTGCTCCCTAAATTTCTGGACACGAACTGTTCTTCTACAGGACAGGTGTTTGTATTAAAATTTACTATTAATGTAGCAATTTTTTAGCAATTAGGCAACTTTTCCAAGTTTGTACTATCAATTGCAAAATTAACTTTACAGCTTAGTGAAATGTCCCTCCTTTCCCTTACAGTAGGAAAACTGCCACACACACATACCAGAGATGCAAAATGTTTTATCATTGTGCAATGTACTGAAGAACAAAAATGACATGGCATGCAAAAAAAGTCTACCTCCAGCATTCCAATGAAGTTAATAGGTTACCTGTGTAATAGACTAGTTCATCCCAGCCAGGTTTATGCCACGCAGCATTCCTTATATCTTCTCTGGTCTGCAGATCTTTGTAAGCTGGTGAGGGAAAACAACAAGCACAAAGCTTAGAACTCCTTTTCCTTCTACCCATGAATAGCTCCCTTAAAAGTATTCTAGTGAGTAATTAGGAGGCTGCAAACACTGGGAAGGAAAAAAGTCAGAAGTTCTTCTCCACAAAAAGGAAAAGCTCCCAAACCAACGCAAACAGAAGGAACTGGGGAAGAGAGAGAATGTCTTAGACACAGGTAAGACAGATAATGCAACAGAGTGCAGTTCTACATGAGTGGCGTCAGATTTCTAATGCTGGAATATAATACTCTGAATTGAGATGTGAAGATAATACTGCCTATTTTCTAAAATAAGTATTAGACAATGAGTTTCTTCAAGGTGAAACAATCCTAACACGTGAAAAGCAGTTAAGTATTTGTGAAGACTAACACACAGAGAAAGCCAAAACACCATGATGCAGTAACATAAATAAATGCTTGACTTTTCTTTTTGTAGGTGTGGTGTATGTGATGCTTGAAACTAAACTGTAAAAATCTGACTTCAGCATGAATGGGGATGGAAAAAAGAGATGGCAGGACATGGTTTGTCATGCTTATGTTATTGAAAGCAAACAAGTAGTCCCTAATAAGAAAGACCATGAGAAACTGTTGATGGAAACAGAACAAAACATGAAATGTTCACTTCTGCTTGCTTGTTTCAAAAATAGTTACCTACACAAAAATTAAGAAAATCAACACTGTTGATGTAAAATAAAATAAAATAAAACAACCCACCACTTTTCAGACCTTCCTTTGCCTTTTGTAAAAACCCTGTCTCCTGGGCAAAGTCAACAATCTGTTTCAGTGAGAAAAAAAAGCAGAGAATACAAACAAATTTACCCCAGAGGTGATGAACCATATACAGCTGTCCAATTTGTGAGAAAAATCCTCCAACTGCTTCATTATTATCCTGTCGGAAACGAATTGCACGAGCCCTACAGAAGAGCAAAGCAGCCATTAAAAACAGCAGATCTGAGTAGGAAATAAGTGATAATTGAAAGGAAAACAGAGTTGAAAGGAAGCCAAAATGTTACACAGCATTTGCAGTACACTTCAGCAATTAAAAATAAATAAAAAACCTGCAATACGCTGATTTGCAGCACTAAGTCATTAAAATATACCTACATATCTTCTTAAAATGAGTTAAAATTGGAGACCTACTGTTTCACCAGACTGTGCATTAATCATTTCTCAGTGTTAGATTCAGTACAAAGATAATTGCTAGAACAATGTAAAGTCGGATTTTTACAGTGGGTTCTTCTCAAACTAAATTGTTGTGTTTCAGTCATATCGTCTTTGCCACATTCATTTGCAGCAGATTTTGTGGCAGTGGAATACAACTTTTTTATTCACACAGACCTTTGCTATGCAACACTCCATTCCTCGGTGTGAGATCGGTGTTTCTTTTAACTACAGATCAATTGCATCTTCTAGAACAGATTGGCTACCACTATAGATATGACTGTTTTATAAAAATTCTAAATTCAATTTACTTTATTCAAATTACTGTAATTAAATAAACTATATCAATGACAATGACACGTCTAAAAATCCAAGTCCTCAGGCTTTGTCATAGTAATTGAAAATACTCAAAATTGTTAACTACCAACCATCAGAGCTGCATGGACTAAGTGAATGTAAACTGAAAGAAACATGAACTGGTTTTAAATAAGACAAACTCAGAAGCATATACTCAAGAGAAGACTCTCAAATGCTTTTAACCTGTGTATTAAAATACAAATGTGTAGCTCCATAGCCTTTCAAGAAGCAACTTGACTTTTAAAGATAAAAAGAGCCAAGATTCAGCCCATTTAAATTAAAAGTAAGTTAATTTAATTAACTAGAGGTCTTGTGGAAGTTGTGAAAGATCGACAAGGTCTCGAGGACTTAACTGCCACTCTTCACTGAGCAGTGCTTCCTGATGAAAATAAATGGTTTCCACTAATTTACAGCAAACTAAAAGCCAAACAACAGAGCCCACAATTTTGTTTGCACACAGAATTTCTCTTTCTTTCCTCAAAGGATAAATTAAGGGTCAAAGAACTACCTTACAAGTTGTGTAAGTACAGAAGCAGGCTGACTGGATGACTGAAACGCTTTGGTATCATTCTGCCACCTCCACTTCATGATTTTTAAACATACATCTCTCAAATAGGAGAACACAAGTGCTAAAGCAACACTTACCAGTAATTTCCCCACTCGATCATTGTTCCAGGCTGCAACAACAAAACAGACTGTTAAAACTATAGTTTAAAGAAAGTTAGAATATTTGGACAGTTTTCACAACATTTACACATGGAAAACATTATGTATTAACAAAATAACTTCCTTCAAATGATAAGCAGATTAAAATAATCTGTAATTACTCTGTTTACTTACTGTATTACTTCTTAGTCTTGCCTGAAGTTTCCTTCAAATGAAAACATAGGGTTTTTCAGCCCTGCAGATATTAGTATCTTGTTGGAGCCTGCCTTCATTTTGGACCCCACACTTTGAGAGCAACATGACTCAGACATCAGCTTTGATAAAACCCACATTTTTAAGATGAGGTCTGTTTTCCATCTACATTGTATAAACAAGCTTTGAACATTTCACAACACAACAGGGCTTAAAAAACAAAAAGAAAAATTGAAACTTACTCGAAGTTGATAGGATCTCAGTTCATAAATATTAGGCCCCTCTCTGGGAACGGGTTCATTCCAGAAACTAAACTCCAACAGTAACTGGTTCTTGCGGGAGAGAAGCATGTTACCTCTTTCTTTACGGAACTCTGTGAATTCCTACAAAACAAGGTGATCACCATCAAACTGTGTATTGTTTCAACAACAAAAAGCAGTATACCATTCTGTGGCTTAGATTTTTTTTTTTAATGCTATCTTGGGGTTGAAATCCTTTTAATTGTAAAGGCATCTAAATTCCCTTGGCATCTGAAAATGTCAAGTGGCACATTTACACCGTACTAAGTGTGTTTCATAAAGGATTCAGGTATTAAACCTCAGTATTTCTGAATATAAGAATAAACCCTTTTCCCAAGAATTTTCTAAGTTTGTACAGAAAGTGATGAGATGTTGAAGTAAGAGCAGGTATCCAAATATGCCGTTTTTTGCTCTGACTGCTTTGTTCTCTTCTGTGTAAAATAACCAATTCTAATAAAATAAAGGTATTTTACCTTATTTTGACGGAGTTTACTCATGACCTCATTGAGGGCTGGATAGCCTCCTTCATATCTCCACAGATGAACTGAAACAGAAAAAAGGAAGCTTTTTCAGGGATGTCACAGACTAGTGCTACATCTTACGGAACATCAGAGTACAAAATGCTCTTCAGACTACAGAATTATACAAAAATAGAAATCAGGTAACAGGTTTAAAAATAGATTTTCATTAAAGAGAGCACTACACATTTGAACATTTTAAGAATAATGGAATCATCTGCTTTTTGAAAAGGGTTCTCTTGGAAAATTTTGCAATCTACTCTGAAGATTACAGGGAAATTTCTGAAAGGATTTTTTGTTGCCATGCTAGTAAGATGTGATGACTGTACAGGCATGACTGTAGTTCAAATTGAGATTCAGTTTAAGAGGATGAGCTATTTACAAAAATGTGTTTCATACCAATTCCGTCTAAAAGCAATAGAGGAGTAGGCTTTTTAGTTCAGTAAATTACTCAAGCACAAAGAGCAACACACTTTCTGCCGGACATAAAAAATGATGCAAATGTTATTTGTGAGGTAAACATTACATTAAAAAAAAGCAGAAGGTATCTGAACATGCTAAACTTGTTACATTTGCTAGGATTCTCCCCATAAAAACAATTTCAGAGCAGGTATCTACATTTGAGTTTTTTCAAAGCATTCTCTCTTTAATAAGTCATAATAAATCCCTTTAATAAAACATAACAAGATTTATTTACAAGCACTTAATATAGCAAGGCAACAACATTTCACCTTGAAGAGTCACAAAAGCTATTTTCTCTCCTCTAAAGCAGTCCTGTGCCTTTTCCAGGAGAGCAAACTGGAGACCAATGTCAGGCACTTCATTATGATAGCAGATTCATCCAGTGTGCCTGCTTCTGCTGTCTTATCCCCAGGGCAAATTTGATATATCCATCTAATATTAACACAGCCTGGGTGCAAGTACTGAACAAGTCAAAACCCCATAATCTGCTTTATTACACTGCTAGAACTGTTGCAATAACATTTTCAAGGCAGGCTATGGATGCAATGACAGCTATAGTCTGTGTTAATACATTACAAAAGCAACGAATGAGACTCAACTAAGACATTCTCATTTCAATTGTCTTCGTTCCCCAATTTCATTTCAACTTTTAGAACTGTTTCTCAGATATTGGTTTATCTACTGTTATTTCTTCAGTGTCAATACTGCAATATGCTGTGAATACAGGAAAAATTAATGTGTGCACGAGCATATTTTTCAACAACGAAGCAATGACATAGCTTCTAACAATGGAGACACATAACAAATATCAGCACACCACTGTGTATCTGTGGCTTCTGATTCCTTCAATTTCCCAGAGCCTAGGAAAATTTTCAGGTTTTCTCCCTACACTAGGCTCTTTGTAGTTACCCCTGTAACAGCTCCTCAGGAATTTCTAGGTCCAATATATTTTCAATCTGCACAGTCAGGCAGTATCCTTGCATGAACATGAACAGAAATATTTTTACTTTCCTCCAGCTTATTGGTGTGTTTACAATGCAATCATTTTTTTCAGATGGCTTGAATAATTTGCATTTCATTATCATACAGCAATTACAGTATGAAAGTCTGAGTAAAGCTTTTATATACTGGCCAATACAAGACAAACTCTGTCTTTGTAAGCCTTTGCCTTTTCCCTAAATATTCAGGAGCATGATCCGTGCCTGCAAAATATTACAGGAACAAATTTTACAAGCATTTCCCAAAACTGTTAATCTACCACCTGGAAAACATGAAAGTGTATTAACAACAGCACAAATTTTAGGAATTAATGCTTCACTGTCAAACTCAACAAGACAAAAAGCAAGCACTGTAAATGTTAATATGACTACCGATAACTGATGCACACACACCCTCACTGTATACATTGCTAAATGTTTACTGTCAACAAGAGATGATTTTTAAAGAGAAGAAACCTGCCAAGCACACGTTTCACTTGTATGGTTTTACATTCTGTTGTACTTCTATCTCCTACCAGCCTGATCTTGCTCTCCGTACCACGTGTTCCAAGTCCCCACCAGTGCACATGGGTAGTGTTTTTCTTCATGAATCTTTGGCAGCACCTCTTGACTTGAAAACAAGGAATACAGACACTATGTTGTATTTCCTCAGGGAGGCTACAGTTGATATGTATAACAAATCACCACACGTTTATCATTATGGTATGAAAATTCACAAGCTCTATTCAGAAGAGAAAGCTGAAATACAAAAATCTGCTATACAAGGGGAAAGAGAGCTACAACACTACGTATATTTAAGGTAAGTGTTACCATTTCTTACACTGTATGACAAATACACAGCATGGTAGAATTCTTTCGATGCAATAAATTATCTATCACCTAAAAGGTTCTCCAATACATTAAGAAAATAAGTATCAGGATGTCTCACAGAAAATGCAGCTTAACTACATGGGTGATCTGCTTTAGGAAAAGCTTTTCTTTATCGAGGTAGAATACACAAAATTAGAAAAGGACAGTCGTTTTTACAAGTTACAATGCTATTAATTCTGCTGAGCTGCATGCATAAAACATTAATAAAGACAAGTATTTTGATAGATCAAATGAAGACTGTAGTTCATAGTACGCAGCCTTATTGCTTTCTACCATTTCAGAGAATGGTCTTAGTTTGAGGCAACTTACCCACTAAAGCATACAGTGAAACTGCCTTAAAAATACCTCCAACACAAAACTTCTGTTTGACTACTTCCAGTATTCATAACATTTTTTCAAACTTTAAAAGTGGCCTACATTAGCATTAGGAAATTAAGTTTTACCATTGCTGACTCGGTTAAGACAGTTTTCATTGCACTGTACTTTGATGAATAAGTCAATTAGTTTGGTTGAACTTTGCCTTTTAATATTTTTCCCTGAATAATTACTCCTCTCACTCAGTTTGGCTCATAGGCAATGAGTCTCTGGACAATATCAAATACTAGGAAGTAGGCTGGTCTTGGGCTGAGAGTCATTAGATATGAGTTTTGCTCTTGATTCTGACACTGACTTTCTACACAACCTTGAGCAAATCTCATTACCAATTTGTACCTCAAGATTTCTCACTAAAAACTGTAAATAATATGACAGAATGTCTCCAAGGATGTTTTCAAGGATGTTTCACCATCAGTTCATTTTTGCAAAGCATAATGAGATCCTAGAAAGGCAGCTTTAAACAGGAACGTTAAATTATTACAATAACCCTAAAATATATTTTCCTGGAAATTATAGGAAAACACACCCACAAAATATCTTAGGAACGTTATCTTTTTCCTTTTTAAAAATAATTGTTCCTAATTCTTCAGACAGGGTCCTTAACCACAATGATTCATGAAGTACTCTCATAATTGTCTTCATTACATTATTTCTTTATTAATACATGATGACTAATCCTTATTCTGATTTGATACAGAATAATTAACCTTTTAATCTTTCATTTAGGGAGAGGAAGAAGGGAAGTTCAGAGAGGCTTAGTTGTTTTTATTACTCCATTCTTAAGTTTTCTCCTTCCCTGGCATACTTAAATTTGCTTTGGTTTGGGAAGAATAAATCTAACCACACACAATTCATCTGATTGCTGTCAGCAGATTCTTTCTTTGCTATTTTCTCTTTCCTTGAAAAGAAAAGCCTCTGCTTTCACTCAATATTTAGGTAGCTCATGAGATAATGCTGAGAAGTATTTTCCTGTCTTGTATAATTGGACATGTTTATATTAAGCTTTTAAACAGAAAGCCGCTTGAATGCTAATTGTGCTTCTCTGTGTATTTATTTTTTTAAACAAAAAAGCTAAAAATACCCTATGATTGAATGTTATTCTAGTGGATTTCTATGTTTGTATAGCAAGGAAAACAGTTTTGGGTTCTCTATCCCCATTTCAAAGCTGAACACATGAAGGCATAGAGATGTCAGATGACCTACGCATGGCTGTACAGCCAACCAGTAACAGAGTTGAGGACATAAACTGGGAGTTTTGAACTTCTTCCCCTCCCTCCAGCCCAGCTGGTTTCTCATCGACACATCACACTTAAAGAACTGGTTGCAGTAAGGTATCAGTCTGCTAAGAATGTTTTATTTAACTGACAAGATGATCACTGTCAGTGAGAAAACGCTGCTGTTTCGAAACCTGTGAGGCTCACTACATGTCCAAATTTAAACACACAGTTCTTGAAAAGGCAGTTGTTCTGGCTCCAGAGGAGCGATTATGTTGGCAGAACATGACTAATATTTCTGCAATCTTGTCCTTTATGTAGTAAATTTAAAATGTTATTAATTCATACATTTTATAAAGCTCTTAAGTTTTTGGAAAACCCCTAACAGTGCTGCTTCCTTTGGAGGATATCACCCCAATGCAAAGAGCTTATCCAAGGATTAGCATAGCTCTTTACGAGTAGATCTCACTAACATTACTTTTGTAGAAGGACATACATGAGCTGAGAGAAAGTCAACCCCTGGGTTTTTTAAATCTCAAAGTTATACTTCAATTAATACCAACATGTAGTTTTACTTATCAGTGATCTCTTCCTTTCCTTCCTGTATGCAGACAATAACCACTGTCAACACATTCCTATGTGGCAGCTGGAGTGAGACACGCCAGCGTACCAGGATCTACCACATGGACCAGCATGTCCAGGAGAAGAGGGACAACTAAGGGAAGGGGGAGAGCTGTTCCAACAAACATCATCAATGTTTTCATGCAAGGCTTTGACTCAAATTGCAGCTTAGGAAAAGGACATCTCCAAGAGGGAAGGTAAGGGGTGAACCGAGTAAAGTATGTTTTGACATCTCTCTCAAAGAATAATATGGTCTGTTTAACACCACACCCTGAAAGTAAAAGCAGAATTTTTTCACCTCTTCTCTAAATAATTATGATATTTGTCAATTTCCAGAACAGCTTGTGATCAAATCAACATATCTAAAATATGAAAACATAATATGCACACTTACCAAAGCTTGTTGTAGGCCTCTAGACATTCTGGTTTTACATTGTGAACTGAAACAACAACATTACATGAGAAATGCAGGAACAGAATAAAGAAATGGTAATGTTAAATATAAAAATATCACTCACTCTGTAGTTTATACAGACTGCTGGTCTCTCTTTTGGCTAGAAGGTTGGAGTGAGCATCTTTCCTTGGATCGACTTTGCGAACAAATAGCGATTTTAACCAACTGTCTTCACGAGGTCTGCTAGCTGAAGATACCAGCCCCCTACGTATTAACAAGTACATTATACTGTCACTGAGCGTGTCTTGAAAATGCCCACGATGCACGGAAGACAGGCACAATCAAGTTTAATGCAAACAGTATCATAACACACATTTACATATACATCTGTTATTAAAACCTTCCACTGAGCCACTTCCTAGCAAGGTAAAGGCAGATCTTTTCCCCTCTGAGATTTATTCTCTCACAATCCATTTTACTAGATACAGAGACAAACAGTAAACCACACACTATCTACTTGTATTCTTTGTGCATACAGCAGGGAATGGGTGGATGGCTGCCTTTACTGCCTATTTATTTTCTCTTTAATCAAGTGTCTTTGCTCAAGAAGGCTGGGTCCGTCCTGAGGTACACAGACAAGACTGAAAAAGAGCAAAGACGGTGTGTGTAAAGAAAAATTTGTACAGTGTAAATAGGAAAGTAACTACCATGTGTTCTTATGTTGCTTAAATATAGCTCTAAAAAAAGGAAAAGTTAAATAATGCATCTTTCAAGAGATAGTGTGTGGTTTACTGTTTGTTTCCTGCCACTATACAATGAAAGTCTAATTTGGGAAAAACTATGAGTGGCAGGAAACAAACAGCCTGAAAATATCTCAACTCCAAATTCTGACAACTGTACTACGTAGGGGCAGATCCACATTCTTTGCACAACATTCACAGTTTCCCTTTCTTTGAAACAGAAGAACTTCACTGTCTTTTTAAATCTAATCTTTATGCAGTACACTTTCAAAATAACACCACTTCCCTGAACACCACAGAATAGACAAAACATTACAATTGATAACTGTGTTTTGCTTTTTTAGGATGATGTGTTAAAGGAATGATTCTTCTCTTTTCTAGCTGACAGAAGACCCCTCAATCACCAAAAATTGTGCAGAAGGCCAAGAAAGCTGAGGTATTTAACTGATTCTCTATGATAGGGGACCCCAAGTTCAAATATTTTTTCTTCTTTCTCCTTAGAAGCACTTCCTTCAATTTGCCTCTTTCTGATATGGGGTATCTGCTGAAATACACAAATATTTCTCAGACATACTAAAAATGTGACACTACAGCTGGAAATTTAAACCTTTTCCTGCCTCAGAAGTCAACTTTTCACCCTTAATTACTGACTAGGAGATCCAGAAGATAGCTATAAAGCTGTCTTCCTGCTATCAAAAGTTTATAACAATCATTCAAGGGAAGAAAAAATAGGTTTTTTTTAAAGAAAATCCCAGCTTCCTTTTGGAAAAGTATCTTTAAGAACATGCTTGTCTGTACTACACAGAAGTAGCTCACACTATAGCAGTGTTTTTTCAACAATCAACCTTTTAGCTCCAATATCTGAAAATAACATAATGAACTGGTTCACCCTGTGGAAGCAAGATAGAGGAAAGGAAAAACATTTCATAGCAGAGAAACAATAATAACCAGAAGAACAACTGCCGCCAAAATGACCTTCAATGTTAAGAAGTAATTGGTAAATACCTCATTGGTGCATTTATTGAAATTGGTGCCTTCGCTGGCCCTAGGCAAACACACAAAACACGTTCCTGTGCTGAAAGTGAAGCAGCTATTCCCCAGCCCAAGGATTTAAAAGGGCATTCCACAAGGCTGCTGCTAGAACAGAGGGTACCCAGCTGCCTGGAGTAGACCTATCTCTGATCTCAGCTGGAGGCAGCGAGGCACAGGTGACTGCAGTTGTGTTGTCACATCTACATCAGGTGCCACAGGAACATAAGCTGTCCCAGATGATAGGGGGTAAATGCCACCTAATAAATCCAAGTTGTTTTAAAAAGTTCTGTTAAAGTAAGCACTAATGCTCACTGGACAGCAAAGAGGGAGCTAGGAGACAGAACTCAATCCCAGTCCTGCAGTGCTCATTTTTTCAACTTAGCTCTGTAAACTACTGCCATTTCCTCCCCTTTATTAAATGGAGTCAGGAAACTAGTACCTAGAACACTCTTTGATGAGGATTATTGTTTGCAGTAAACTTTGAAGGTGAAAGAGATAAATAATCATGATGGGGTTTTTTTGTGAACCAGCTTTATCAGCAGCAAGAATAAACTGAAGTTTACAGGGATAACACCAAAAAGAAAACACCTTTGCTATTAGGAGAACCTCATAACTTGAATGTTAAACTGCACCTAACAATGGAGTTATATTTAATTTTCAACACAATGAAATGAGTAATACTTTACATTTGTATAAAATCTTTTACCCAGCAACTGTAAAGTTCCTCAAGAACAATGACTAACAAATCATGACTATAAATATACACTTTACTTATAATAAAGAATGGTAACAACTGAAGTTTATTAAAACAGATATTCAGTGCACCCAGCCTGAGATGCTGAGGCCTTAGTTTTAATCCATATCCTTAGAGGATTCCTACGTTACTGGTGTCATTCCACGCACCCACAAATCAAGAAGCCTTGAACTGATTACTGGTTCACTTGCGTGGGCAAGACGTACCCAAGATTAGCTCTGGAAGAGTAGGGACTAAATTCATGTCTTTGTCCTGCCACTTGTGAGCATCAACCACAAATCAGTTCAAAACTAATCCATCATCCAAAGATCTTTTAACTAACTTCTTAACACTATGCCCCACAATATTGTAATACTTGTTCCAAGTAAAACAGAAATTGGATCCAAACTGTTCCAAAATCCAAATACCATTAAGGAAGATGTGAATATACACATAGACTGAGTATAGACACTATATGGAACTCCCATCACACTTCACAATTTTTTATTTTCTGGGAACAATATTTATTAAAGGGAGAGTTTTCTTGCAATCTTTTAAGGCACTGCTTGACTTGGCTAGCAAGTTTTATCCTACAAATGGTACCTCTGGGCTTAGCTTTCTTGCTACAGAGATTGGGCTGTGAACACAAAAGGATAACACAGAATAGCTTGCTTAGATTAAAAACAATGGTGAAAACACTTATATCCCACTTAGCTTCTGCTTTAGCACAAAATATAAACTGGGTGGGAGGTATCAGGTCAGATATTTAGATTTTGTAGAAACCCATGTCTGCCTGGAAGAGAGAAAAAAACTTGTCCATAATCAACAGTTCTTGATCTGTAGTCTAAACAGATGTTAAAGTTTATCTGAAACTAAAAAAGCCCCAAAACATGCACATAAAATCTCACAGCATACACTCTCCACAACTCTCCCCGTTCCTGTTTTAAACAGCTGTTTACAGTGATGCCTTTAGTCTTGCATAGGGGCTGCTGCCCATCCCGAGGTCTGAGACAGCAGCTTTCCCTGTTTCAAAGAAAGGGAGGAAAAAAAATGCCTGTGGACCCATCCCAGGTTGGCCTCTTTTGTGTCTCCAACACCCCACAAGCATGTGTGTCTGCTTCCTATACCTGACACGTGTGAGCACATCTGTGCCCTGAGATCTGTGTATGTGTCTGACCCTTCACACATCAGACACGTGGGCACGCAAATGTCTGCACCCCAAAACTTGATGGATGTGTCCGTGTGTGTGTCCTGACACCTGGGGATCATACACACGTGTGTAGCTGTGCATCGTGAGGGCAGGAAGATGCTGGTGAGTGCAGCCGTGCACCCTGACACTGGGGGGAACATGGATGTCGGGCAGGGGTGCAACCTGGCACCCTGGGTGTGGGGCAGCTGTGCCCTGATGCCAAGGATGTTATTGTGTGTGCAGCCATCCACCCCAACACCAGCGGACATGTAGGTGCCCACGCACCCTGTTGCTTGGTGGAGTTGGGATGCGGAGCAGCTGCACACCCTGATCCCGGGGGGATATCTGGGTGCAGAGCATCCGTACACCCCAGCACCAGGAATACATGTGTGCAGGGCGGCTGTGCTCCCTCAGACCCGGCC
>NW_010317174.1:25482-53898 GCF_000700745.2 Antrostomus carolinensis | reverse complement strand
TACTGCAGGTGGGGCCTTAGGAGAGCGGAGTAGAAGGAGAGAATCACCTCCCTTGACCTGCTGGCCATGCTTCTCTTGATGCAGCCCAGGATACAACCTGATCTAGTGGAAGGTGTCCCTGCTGATGGCAGGGGGGGTGGAACTATATGATCTTTAAGGTCCCTTCCAATCCAAACCATTCTATTCTGTTCTATAGAGTTGGCCTTCTGGGCTGCAAGCGTACATTGCCGGCTCATGTTGAGCTTCTCGTCCACCACGACTCCCAAGTCCTTCTCTTCAGGTTTGGCCTCAAGCCATTCATCACCCAGCTTGTATTTGTGCTTGGGGTTGCCCCGACCCAGGTGCAGGACCTTGCATTTGGCCTTGTTAAACTTCATGAGGTTAGCACCGGCCCACCTCTCAAGCCTGTCAAGGTCCCTCTGGATGGCATCCTGTTCCTCCAGCGTGTCAACCGCACCACTCAGCTTGGTGTCATCAGCAAACTTGCCGAGGGTGCACTCAATCCCACTGTCCATTTCTCTGACAAAGATGTTGAAGAGCACCAGTCCCAATATTGACCCCTGAGGGACACCACTTGTCACTGGTTTCCACTTGGACTTGGAGCTGTTGACCACAACTCTTTGAGTGTGACCATCCAGCCAGTTCCTTATCCACTGAGTGGTCCATCCAGCAAACCCACATTTCCAATTTAGAGATAAAGTTGCCACGTGGGAAAGTGGTGTAGTGGTGTTAAGTGGTATAGAAACTCATGTAAGCTATGGCCAATCAGGTAGATCTTACACGTTAAGTGAAACATGCTTTTGCCAGGTTTCTTAGCTCTGAACACTACAAACCTCAAGATACAGAATACTTTTCTCTTGTCCCAATGAATATTTCAGATTTGAATAGCTTAGGAAAAGTTGCAGAGCATCCCAGCAGAATTACCAAGGACTTCATGTTGCAGGCATTTTGCAAGGAGCGGTAAGTGAGTTCAGATCTCCTCTGGTGGAGAGTGGTTAAGTAGGCTCATGCATGTAATGGGGTGGTTTTTGTAAATCTGGGGTTCTCTGTAGAGAAAAGAGCAGTCTCCTTTGTTTTTGTGTCTAACTCTAGCTCTCCATTTCACTACTTTGCTGCTTTTGCAACACCCATGGTAAAAATAAAATGTTTCTTGTCAGAGAAAATTAAGTATTTTGTTTTGCCCCAAAGTGAAAGGAACTTTGCTTTTCCATATTGCTGCGGACAAAACAGACACATCTGGTACTGTCAAGCTGACTTGTTAATTTTGCTTGGTCAGGTTTTTATGTTCATTCTTCAAGGAGAAATCCATCGTTCACTCAGCCCAGCTCTATGTCTCTTAGGGGTCAGCTGCTCCCCTCTTGTTTGCACAATGAAGGGTAAGCCTTAATATGTGCCCTGAGCCCTTACATGCCAGAGGGGAAGGGACTGTGCCTGGTTGTGTGCTACTGAACTCAGTGCAGTGTAAAACAATGTTGGACACTTTCTTGTCGTGGAGGTTGGGTGGAGGGTAAAAGAAATAACATGGTACTTTCACCGAAATGTAATTAGACCAGCTAAATTGTATTAAGAAAATTATAAATTGAACTAAGTGTATTAATGAGATTTTTAGTAATGGTTAATGGAATTGATGTTGTATCTTTGGTAAAATGACACGGTTCTGATTGGAAACAAGTCATGAGTCTATAAATATTCTTCAGATCAGTAAAACTTATATTAACACAGTCTGAGTGAGCAATTGTGAAGGGTAGAATAGAGAATGTTTTATCTTACATCTTATGATGACTGGTCAGTGTTCAGCTTCTGCCAGAGGATATGCCTTAAAATGTGTCTACTGAAACATGGGGATACTGATTACCTGCTTTTTTTCACAGATTTAACCTATATTACACAGGTGACTTTAGAATGAACCTAAGTTTTGACAAGGATAAATTGCACTTTGATTAAATGTGACTGTTTCGACACTTCCACAAAATAATTGATTTTGTGTTAGAAAGGACCATTAGATCATTTAGTTCAAGCTGACAAGGTAGCACAACCCCTAGATCATTACAAGCGTAGAGCTTAACAACTCATAATCTGTTATACTCTTTCAAAAGGATAGGAAACCTAAATTTCAAAACTGTAAGAGATGATTCATTATTCTGTCTCATTGTTAAAAAATGGTGACGTAATTATATTTTAATTTGTTTAGTGTTAGCTATGAGTTATGGGTTCTGCCTTTACTATTTTCCACTAGATTAAGGAGCCTTTTAAACACTCAATGTTTTGTTTCAGTGAATATACTCACTTTAATGAAATCACTGCTTGATCTTCTTTTGGTACACTAAACCAATGGAACTTCTAAATTAATTTAATATAAGGTTTAGTTCAGTCTAAATCACTTTTGTTCTTCCTCTGTATATATATATAATTTTTGAGACTAGAATTACAGTGTCTTTATTGTAGCTCTCATCAGTGATATGAAGAGATAAAGTATATCTTAGTGTTCTTACAGACTGCTATTCTGTTTACACACATACACAGTAGCCTTTCCACACAGAATGGTAGGGGTTGGAAAGGACCTCTGAAGATCATCTAGTCCAATCCCCCTGCTAGAGCAGAATCATCTGGAGTAGATCACACAGGAACATGTCCAGGTGGGTTTTGAATTATCTCCAGAGAAGGAGATTCCACAACCTCCCTGGGCAGCCTGTTCCAGTGCTCCGTCACCCTCACAGTTAAGAGGTATTTCCTTATGTTTATGTCAAATCTTCTGTTTTCCAGTTTGTGACCATTGCACCTTGTCCTGTCACTGGACACCACTGAGAAGAGTCTGGACCCATCTTCCTGACATCCGCCCTTTAGATATTTATAAGCATTGACGAGATACCCCCTCAGCCTCCTCTTCTCTAAGATAAACAGACCCAGCTCTCTCAACCTTTCCTCAAATTCCCTTTAGATATTTATAAGCATTGACGAGATACCCCCTCAGCCTCCTCTTCTCTAAGATAAACAGACCCAGCTCTCTCAACCTTTCCTCAAATTGTAGATGCTCCAGTCCCCTAATCATCTTAGTGACCTCTTGCTGGACTCTCTCCAGTAGTTCTTTATCCTACTTGAACTGGGGAGCCCAGAACTGGACACAGTACTCCAGGTGAGGCCTCACCAGGACAGAGTAAAGGAGGAGGATAACCTCTCCCAACCTGCTGACTACACTCTTCTTAATGCATCCCAGAAGGCCATTGGCCGCCTTGGCCGTGAGGGCACTTTGTTGGCTCATGGTCAACCTGTTGTCCACCAGGACTCCCAGGTCTTTTTCTCCAGAGCTGTTCTCCAACAGGTCAGCCCCCAACCTTTACTGATCCATGGGGTTGTTCTTCCCCAGATGCAGTACTTTATACTTGCCTTTATTGAATTTCATTAGGTTTCTCTCTGCTCAACTCTCTAGCCAGGTCAGGCTGATTGGCAGCACAGCCTTCTGGCATGTCAGCCACTACTCCCAGTTTTGTATCATCAGCAAACTTGCTGATGGTACACTCTGTCCCTTCGTCCAGGTCACTGATGAACATATTGAATAGGGCTGGACCCAGTACAAACCCCTGGGGGACACCACTAGCCACAGGCCTCCAACTAGACTCTGCTCCACTGACCACAACTATCTGAGCTCTGTCTTTCAGCCAGTTCCCAATCCATCTCACTGCCCAGTCATCCAATCCACACTTCTTAAGCTTGGATTTGAGGATGCCATGGGAGACAGTGTTGAAAGCCTTGCTGAAGTCGAGGTAGACTACTTTTTGTATGGCAGAGCTGGCCAGACTCCCAAGCTGGCCGGGAGTTTGTGTACAGCTGTTTAATAATTATTTAGGCATCATAATGGACAAAGTCACTGTTTTCCTGAATATGGTCCTGTAGTCAAGTGATATGACTGGTATTCCTTGCTTCTACATCCATGACTGTGCATTTGACTGTATTAAGGTATATGCTGTAAGAATGGGCTTAAACTTACAAAATTACTTTTTGAATCACTCTGCACAATTACTCTCTCTACCTTACTTAATATTCTGCAGGCTTTGGATCTACAAATCTGATAATGAATCAGTTTTTATTTAATTTCAGATCATTTACAAAATACTAAAAGACATCTACCTATTTACACAAAATCATTAGTACATGATGATTCTTAGTGACTGTTTAAGTCACTAAATAATTACTACTTAAGTTCCATTAGTTATTGATATCTATATTAATTTAATGTGATTTTGAGTGACAGACTAGAGTGCTAGATTTTTTTACCCCTTTGAAAAAATATTTTAGAGACTACTTGTCTACTGTTGATATCTGTCTTGTGTGGTCACTGAAATGCATTTTCAAACACCTTAAATCAATTTTTGATGTTCGTAGCTTTTACTTTTGAGTTGTTTATGATACATGATTGGAAACCTTTTCTGGAATCACAGTATTGCTGTATTTGGAAGGACCCAAGGAGATTGTCTAGTCCAACTGTCATGCACAAAGCAGGGTCACGTAAAGCAGGTTGCTCAGGACTAAACACAGTCCTGAGCAAATATTGAATATTCAAGGAAATATTCAATATCTCCTTGAATATTTCCAAGCATGGAGATTCCACAACATCTATGGCAGCCTGTTCCAGTGTTTGACCACCCTCAGAGTAAAGAAATTTTTTCTGATGTTTAAATGGAATTCCTTTTATTTCAGTTTGCGCCCATTGCCTCTTGCCTTGCCACTGAGTATGTGTTTGACTCCATCATCTTTATCTCCCCCTTTTTATATGCATTGATAAGATCCCCATGAGCCTTCTCTCCACATGCTGAACAGTTCCAGCTTTCTCACACACTTCTTTTATGAGAAATGCTCCAATCTTCATGGCCCTTCATTGGATTCACTCCAGTGAGTCCATGTCTCTTTTGTGCTGAGGAGCCCAGACTTTGACACAAAACTCCTGGTGTGCCAGGATCACCTCCCTCAACCTGATGGTGATGCTCTTCCTAGTGCAACCCCTTTGCTGTGTGGGCACATTGATAGCTTGTGGTCAGCTTGTCAGCCACCAGGACTCCTAGGTCCTTTTCTGCAAAGCTACTTTCCTGCTGGTTAGTCCCTAGTGTGTACTGGTGCATGAAGTTACTCATCCTCAGCAGCAAGACTTTGCATTTCTTTGTTGAAATTAATGAGGTTCATCTCTGCCCATTTCTGCAGGTCTCTCTGGGTGGCAGCACACCCACCTGGTGCCTCAGACCCTCCTCCCAGTTTTTATCATCAGCCTCATAGTAACTTTAGCCAGCTCCCTCAGTACTCGTGGGTGCACCCTATGAGGACCCATAGACTTGGTTTGCAGTTGGACTTGATGATCTTAAAGGTCTTTTCCAACAAAAATTATTTTATGATTCTATGACTTGTGTATGTCCATTTTACCTCACTTGATCCTCCTCCACTAAGGGTAACTCATCCTTAATCCAGACCTTCCCGCTGGTCTCAGTGGTCTGGGATTCCTGAAGACAAGTCTTATGAGTAAGGACTGAGGTGAAGTACCTTGGCCTTTTCCCATGTCCATTGTCACCTGGTCAATCTATCACAAACAACCATTCTGAAAACATTTGTAAATTTGGTTACAAACTGCAAAAGAGAGTCTTGAAACTGCAAATAGGACAAGAATAGAAGTGTTTTGAAGTTAAGTGTTGTCAATTTCTGAGTTAATTGGAAATGCTACAGAAATATTATTTCCTTTCATTTCCGTCTGCACATGGAAATATAGAGGTGTGTGGGAAAAACATAAACTGAAGGGATTTGGAGAAGCACATCCAAACTTATCTGTGAAGTTTTGGCTTTGAACAAAAAGCAGAGAAGTGTAGGCTAGCTGGAAATTTAAATGAACTGTAGAAAGTAATCTTTGATCTTACTGAGTTTCTCTAGGTATGATGTAATTCCTGACAGGCCTCCAGGTCAATGAATATGCCTTCAATTCAAACAAATGCAGCTTTCTAAGATACAAGATAATGTCCATTTTGTATAATAACATAGTTGATGCTTCTGATTGCCATTGTCCCTATCAAGCAATCATTTCCTATTTTGCAGATCTATATAAGACAGCATGCAAAACTTCATTTCACTTTGCATTAATAAGAAAGATAACACATTTTACATGTTGTTGCATTTTTGGAGATAGCAAGGGAAGAATAACCTCTAACATTTTGCCTTCTTATGATGGTCCTCAGTGCTCAGCTGCTGAAGTTTGGGAAGGAAGGTTTTCTGTAATTTCTATTTTTTAAAATTAGACTGCACTATAGTTTGACATCACTTCCATGGAGACAGATTACAAGTAGTGCAATATAGCAAAGAAAAAAGAGGGCTTTTTGAAGAAAAAAAAAAAAAGTAAACTTTTAATGTTAAGATTTCAATTTTAATAAATAAATTAATTCAGTAAAGAAACTTGAAAATATAAAAACTTCTGTGTTTAGATACTCTATATAACTGAGAAGTATGTAAGTGTCAGGGAAAACAGCAGTTTAGGGATCTGAATGCATGATAAAGTTAATTTTGAGTGTACTGTTTCAGCTCAGGCTCACTCTTTGGTTGAAGTTTTATGCTTGTTCAAAATATTTCATATTTGTCTTTTTCATTAAATTCCATTTTTGTAAGTGCATTGGCTTTATAAGAGTGATGGTTAGAAGACAGCCAGCTCTGTCATTATTCAAATATGAAAGTTGCATGAGGAGAATAGGATATGCCAGTAAGAGGAGGTAATGGTCTGTTTTGTTTTATCTGATTGTTTTAGCACCTTGCAATTTCCTCAGCCATCAGACTAGACAAAAAAGTGTGAGTCTGAAAATCAGAAAAAGATGAGGAAGTAATTTGATGCTGTTGGTCTTATATATTTTGGCAACAGACTGTGAAAATGTGCAAGAATGTTTGCAAGTGGTTTAAATGAGTATGTGGAAAGATGTGGATCTGAGGTACCATTTTAAAAATAAAATAAAACACCCTTAACACAAGAAGAGCTTTTTATGTTTCCCTGGTGTGAAAATTATTAGCAGCTACAGGCAGTCCCCATCTGGGAATTTGGAGCCTACTGTCTGGTCTTTCAATCAGATTAGTTGGTGATACTAGAAGGAACAAATGATACTTGGAGGAACTGTGCTTAGCTTATGACAACAAAAGACTGAATCAGCAACATGTGGGTAACAGCTCACACACATCTGGCATAAGCCATTTTCCTGAGGAATTAATTTTTCTTGAATATATATTCTGAATCTTTCCTTCTCTAACATAGGCACTTGCAGGAAATTAGATGAAGAAAGAATAAATACTGTGTCAAAATTTCAACATTAACTTGACAGGAAAGGAAAAACACTACATTTGGCCTTTTTAAATTTTTCTTTGTACTGTCTTAAGAAGGACAGCTGATCTATTGGTTCTGGGCTTTTTGGGTGGAGGTGGAGAAGAGAAAGATGAGATTTTTTTTCCTGCTCTATTTTTATCCTTAAAAGTACCGGGGATGTTTTGGCATGATTAACTGATGTGATCCAGTGTCTTCATGTTGCTCCTGGGGAACTAAGCAGCAGTAAGTCTGGTTAAAAACAAATCACCCCCAGAAAAAAACAAAACAAAACAAAAAAACAACCCAAAACAAAACAACAAACAAACAAGAAAACCTCCTACAAAACAAAATCCTGGTGGACAATTTTCCCTTGGTAGTAGATTTCTCCAGTGGTGCAGAGGTGACACGATATTTCCAGTTCTGTCTTCTTTCTAGCTGGGGCTTGAAGAAATGAAAGACAGACAGAATGTAGGTACCACTGTACCTTGTTGAGGCATTGACTATTGTAACTTATGAAGAAGGTTGTAAATTATATGCATTGAATGAGCAGAATATTTAACTTCTCTCCTTTGTTTTGCTAGTGCTTTTCCTAGGAAGATAAAGGGAAGTGATATGAGAGGCTGGGATTTTTCTTAACTGAAGGAATGGGAAAGTTAAATATTTAACAAGATAGTTTTCTTTTATGTACCAATGGTAGACTTGTTCTGACTGAGCAATTGTGTTCAATTTGTATGTAGATGAAAAATTGCTGGTTTAGTTTCAGAGGCAAAAAAACAACTTGTTTGTTTGAGAGATTGTTTGAACTTTAAAATCATCATATGGTGGTATAAGAAATAATTATATTTCTTACATACTTTACCTCCAATATTGATCATTCAACAAACAAACACATAAATGAGAGAGTTTTATAACAGCCTGGATAATGTATTAGGACCTATCCACATGTGCCTTGTTGTCTGCACTTGTGCTGGCCCAGGAAGTTACCACCAGCAGTCTGTAACTGTCACCTGCTCAAGTTCACCATCTTCTGTAATCCACTGGCTGAGCTGTGTGTGCTTGCTCTCTGAATTGTTCTTTAATTAAAATTATATGGGCTATGCTAAAGAGTAGTCTTTAAGATTGTAGTTTTTGCTATTGAACACATTTGACTCACGCAGCCACTCACACAAATGTTTTACGTGGCAGATCAGAGAAGGTAGTGATCTCCAAGCACATCTGTACAGTCAGATGTAGTCCAGGTCTATCTATTAGTAGCCAGCTTACATCTCCACCCATGTAGATGTGGCACTGTACTTATGCCCAGCTATATTTATCTTCTATCCAGCAACACATGCTGCTAGAGGTAGTGCCACAGCTACCCAGCATCCCTGTGTCTTTTTTTGTAATTGTTCTTTTAGCAAGTGCCCACTCAGCAGGGAAGGAGCTAGGAGATTGCATGGGCCACCTAGGAGTTATATGTGCAATTACCACTTGGAGTGCAGTCTGGTGTTTGTTTTGTCCATACTATGACCTAGGTTTCTAAAGCATTCTGCTCTTGCCTTCCTGATAAAAGTGGTCCTCCCTTGATATGTATCCAGAATTACAAAGTTCTCATTCAAACATATGGTGTAATAGCTCTTTTTAATCCTTCTAAGTGTTTAAAACAGTATTCCCTTAGAAACTTGTGTTAGGTATTTGAAGGATCAGGGTGTCACTACCTGTCCTATTGTTCCACTGTAAAATGATTAGGTTCCTAACTGGTGATATTTCATTTGAAGAAGTATTGGGTAGGAGCCAGTTACCCAAACATGGGCTTTCATTGCCAGTTCTGAAGCCTTCAACAGCTGACTTCCAGTTGGTCTACAGGGGTACGGATCTCTTTCAGTCTATCTGCCATGCTGATGTCTCAGGTACCTACAATGTCTGAAGCAACACGTGTTGCCTCTGTTTAGCAGCAGACATTCACCCACAATGTCAGTGACTTCAAAGGTCATTGGTAAGTCTCATTGTTCAGTAAACTGTATGTTCTTTCAACAAGGAAAAGGACTTTAGGAAGATCTGCTCAAAAGTCTGAAATATATTTATGTTTGTTTGAATGGTGTCATAGGAAGGAACTAAATAATAATGTAGAAAGAAATAAAATAAGGCAAGAAAAGAAAAATTGAAATGGGCAAAGAATTTCAGTAAAAGATTGAAGGAAACTTAAAAGATAATTTATAAACTTCAAGAGAAAAACTTTTTCTGCAGGAATTCTATTAGCAAGCAGTGAAATTATTACATTAAAGAAGACTAATAAATGACTTAAATTCTGAAACTTTTTAAAAGTCATTCTTTAATACGAAAAACATTGTGTAACTTGAGATTTACACTATTTGGAGAACAACATCATTAAAATTATCCAAACATGCAGAAGAATGACTGGACAATTTTAACTGATTTCTGTATCTCTTATTTCTATAGCCTTATGACCAGAAAATAATTGACAAAGGTCAAGAAAATGCTGGGAGGTATATGCGTCTATAATAGGTGACTCTAGATAGTCATCTTAAGGAGTTAGCAGATAAAACCTAGCACATATCTTCTGACAATTATTTTGGAAGCCCTGGGGACTGCAGATATGCTGAAAACGAGCCCAGTGTAATGTTAAGTCTTTAGGAGAGTGCCATCCCAAGGAAGTTCATTGGTGATATGGAAAGCACTAGGCTTTGCACAGATACAGGTTCTTCAGACAGCTCTGGTTCCCATGAATGGTCCACCACGGAGGATGCAGCTGGCTTGAAATCTGTTCTGCTGAAGAGAGCTATCCCTGTTCGTGCCTTTCACACCCCTTGTCTCATACTCTGTTTAGAGAAGGACATCGTTGTTTTGCAGTTACACAAGTGGAAAATGCCCACAGAAACTGGAATGATCTCCTTCACCAGAGGCAGAGATCTCATGGTGGAAACTGCTGAGGGCATGGATGCAAGCTACCAGTGGTCTGCCATAGGTTTAAAAACCTGCACTGGCAGAGAGTTGGCTTGGAGAAGTAAACGTGTTTCTATCTTGGACTTAAGGGATTCTTGGAGCTGTGAGGCAGTGTTTACAGTGGTAAATGAGCTGTAGGCAACATTGAAGTGAAACACCAAAACACGTAATTGCCAGGGTCAGGGAACACAAAGGACTCTTTTGATACTTCCTGGACAATACAGTGATACTGTGCAGCTCTAGATATTGCAGGCACATATGTGTAGCTCCTTCAGAACGCTTGCTGGCATGACCTCTTTTGCAGAGATTTAACGTTTTTCACTTTGAAATTGCATTTCTTGATGCTTCTTTCATAGCTGGCAGCTGCAAGTTTCCAGACCATTCCCCTGTATTGCTACTACGATTTTTCAGCTCAGCTCCCTGCAGATGTTTACCAGGTCTGCAGCCTCTACTAGTCCACAGGTTTACCATTTGACATGGTTATTACTGGTTTTTGTTTGGGATTTTGTTGTTTGTTTGTTTTTGTTGTTTGTTTGTTTTTTGTTTGTGGTTTTGTTTGTTTTTAATAAACAAATCATAATAATCAACTCATCAGAAGGCTGCTTTGGAGCTCAGCAGACTGGGATTTTACACTATGCCATCAGGGAGATATTCTGTTTTTACAAGGTATTTTGGAGTTTATGAAGGTGCAAGGACAGTGCTGAAGGACTGTCTTAGGTAGAGGATTGTAATATGACATGATCCGTAATTTGTTGTCTCTGTCTCTTATTTATCTCTGTTTGTTTTTCAAGGCAACACGTTGGTTTATTCCACACTGGAGCTCAGGAATAAATTGTTATGTGTGTCGAAGCTGGCTATGGGAATAGGCCGTTCCAGAAAACCAGGGAGTAAACCAAACTGACAGACTTTGTTAAGCTCTGAACTTGGGTCTGTTTCTGAATACACGACAAGGGCAGCAGTTCCCCTATTGTCCACAATGTGTTCTGACTTAGAAATAGAATTAAGAGTGACGAAAGGAAATTCTCTCCTTTGACAATTGATTAAGGATGTTGATTAACTCTATCTTCTACAAAAGCTGAACACTAGAATATAGTGATGTGATGATGAGTTATGAAAGTGATAAATTCTTCTACATTTATATACAAAAATGTTTCTCAGGTAATATAAAAGTATGCTACATCACAGGTGCACATTATGATGCATGATTTTTATGGATTGTAGTACATTTTTGGGTTTGTGGAGTTGATCTTTAATTACTGACTTCTACAGAAAACAATTACTTGGGAAGTGTCTAGCAGCATTCTTTCTAAATACTGTAATTTTATGGAAACCCTTATATAATGCTTTTGAGAACAATCGTGAGTAAAGAATTTGAAGGGAAAGGTGAATAACTTCAGCAGACATGTGAATGTGCACTTGCAATTAGGCTGATCAATGTCTGTTATTAATGAGCATGTAAGTAAGCAAACTACTTCTGTGTCTTTGATATGGCAATAGAAAGCAAAAGTAGCTAAATCTAATTTTCCACTTTGTAAGTAATACAGAAAGTAAATGGTATGTGATTAAAGTGCTTATAGTAGTATCGTAATCCCCCCCAATGGTATTTGTGCTTTTATCTTCATGAATATGTTTTTTTTTTTTTTATTTGAATAAGCAAAGGAAACAGGATAAAAACTGTCACTAACCCATTCAGTTTGTTTGTCTACTAATAAATACTTTCCACCTTCTTATAAGAACATTGTATGAAGAGCTAACACTAATTCATTACTCTTATAATAATCTTTCCACCTTCTCTTTTCCCATCTTTTTTCTACTTTAGTGTCCTACTACACTTCTTCACAGCATATGAGCTTTTATGTGCCAAGGATACATGTGTGTGTGAACAGTGCCTGATGGAGTAAGTCGAGAGTTTATGGCTAGGGTAGCAGAAACAGGTAAATGTTTTATCCTGAAGGGAAAACAAAACAAACCAAACCAAACTCAAAACCCAAAACACCTCTGTCCCAGAGCTTGAGTTTTTTTTTTTTTTATTGTATTCTGTGTGGTTACACAAGTCTTCATTTTCTGATCTCACAAGATGTCCTAAAAATCCCTTTTGTTCCCACCAAGTAAGACAAATAGGTCATCACATTCTTTGCAAAAGCTCCTGATCATCAGAGGTATAACTATAAGGATGTGAACTGTCCAGGGATGATAAGCATATTGTCACTAATCTTATCCTTGTCTGTGTTGTACCTGTATGATATGCTTACCTGTCTTGCCGATTCCTCTCTTTGTGTGTGTTAGGTGGATGGGTGAACTAGCTATTTCTCTTTCACTGTATGCACTTATCTCAGCAAAACAATAAAGGCTCCGAGAGTCACTTGCCTTTTCTACACAATACACTAAAAGTAATGCAAGCAACTGCTACATTATTAACTGTCAGGCTAAAGTTATTAAGAATCAGCTTTAGGATGAGGAAAGTACGTATAAACTATAATGTACTTTAAATGAGATAAAATTGCAGCTACAACTTAATAAAATTCTAATGTTTTGAATAGTCCCTGACCTGAAAGCATAACACAACAATTAAGTGCTAGAGTCACGTTGGCTGAAGCATATGCAACTAACTAGACACAAAGCATTTCAACAGAACATTAATACAACCTTAATACTAACAAGTATAGAATGGAAAGAGGTCGTGGTGATATAAATATGGGTAGTAACAGGCTACAGATGGTGTATTTAAAAAACCAAAACAAACCCCATGCCTTTGGAAGGCTAAACCATCTGTACAAATGCTGTGTATGTTCACCAAAAGCCTGTAGGATAGATGGTTGCAATAACTAGGGGAAGCACGAAGGGTGTGTTTGACAATCTGGAGAGAAGTAAAAGCTTGATAACTGAATTTATTTGCTAATTTTCATACATTTGGAAAAAAAAAAACAAAACAGTTGAAAGAATGATTGCCTTCCTGCCTTTCTGTCATTCAGATTACTAGATATAATGACCATTTATTCCTTGTTTCTGGAGCAAAGTTTTGCATTTGAAGTTTTATACCTCTATTAAAAAAAAAAAAAAGTCTGCTTGAAAAACAGAGGTGAATGTCATTCAGTGCAACTCTAAATTTCCAGTAAATAAATAAATAAATGTAAATGTTTGGACACTGTCAAAAATACAGAAATATCAACAGTATTGTTTTGAGTGTGGTTCAGCCTTGCACAGTTCGTAAAAAGTCTGAGAAATGTAGAATCCTATAACATTTTTCTTTCAAAATGTAAAAGTTTTATACAAAAAAGATAATTTTTAATATTGTAATTTAAAAATGCAGTGATAAGAAGAAATACTCCTAAAAGAAAGTAACTATTTAATAATATGTCACATCTGGACTTTAATGAAATATTAATGCTAAGTTATGATGAGTACCTCTTTCCCATTTTTTTATCTAAATTGTTAAATATTTAATACTTTATGATAGAGAGATAGAGTAGACCAAAGTAGAGTCTGATGCTGTTTTATTTTGCATTACTTTATTACCAGATAAAAGTATTTAAAAATTGTTAGAATATTATAGGATCAGATACAGAATATGCTATGTAATGCATTCTGTAACAGATCCAGAAATCCAAGATGTTCCTTGCTAAAGGAGACTGTAGATATAAACCCCAAATTTTTAGTAGAACCATCATTAATAGAAATTAATGATGGATCATCAATGTTCCTTATGGGTCCCTTCCAACTTGAGATATTCTATGGTTCATTGTTGCCATAAATATAGCAAGGTTGGTTTTTTTTTTGTTTGTTTGTTTTGTTTTGTTTTTTTGTTAGAAAAGGTAATGCATTGAATGGTATTTCAGATGTGGATTGTAGCATAAAGAAGTCTGAGTTAAGTCTTATCAAAATGTTAGAAGAATGCAATATCTGAAGGCTGATGAAGCCTATGATTGGCAGTTGCCGAGAGACAGCTTTACATATGAAGTGCTCTTACTAACTGTATCTGTCAACTGAGGAGTGTAATCAAATACTGAGACAAAAAGTATATTTAGTTGGTGCTACTTAAGTTCATTTAACTTATGTATCCTGTTGGACTTTGCTGACTTTATTCTTCATTGCAAAACAAAACCAGGTAAGTACTAACCAAGGACAGTACTAAAACATCACAGAATGCACAGAGGGGGTTTTGTAGACGTTGTTTTCCAAATCAAAATGGATATTTAGCCATAAAATACTTGGCAGTTGCTGTTTCAATACTTTAAGTACTCTGACATAATGTCATGTCATAGTAGTTTGACACAGGATCTTTGCCCCTGCAGATTTGTGAACTTTTAAGTTATTGTAAAAGGAATCAGAAGTAACCGTGCAAAACCAAATTGTAATAATGCAAAAGCAAATTTCTGACAGACCAGTGGCCTCATTGACTCCTTTGAAATGGTGGAGGGTACATAACTCTCATTCAGTTTGGACACTGCAGGCCTTTGATGGAAGCAAATGCTTCTTTTATTTGGTTCACATCTACGTTTCCAGAAGGAACAATTAGGCTGCACAGTCCACCAGAAATTGTGTGGTTTGACTCATATATCACACAGACCAATTGTCTCTCTGTACTTCTCTGTATCTCTAATCCCTCTGTTTTCTGCTGCTGAGTCTTAGATTGTAACCTCTTGGGAACAAGGACCAACTTCTTGTTCTGGCTTTAGTCTCTGAAGCTTGTTAGTAATACCTGGCACAATATAAGACTTGACAGTGATTTGGGCTCAAAAACCCAGCAATTCCCTCTTTAAGTGAATCTTTGGATGTGCTTGCAGGGGAGACAAGTCCCTAAATAGAGAGTTGTTATGATAGCCAGAAAAAGACTCAGGTGACACCTTAAAAGTATGATTTTTCTGTTAACCAAAAAAAATGCTGCAAATATAAAACTGAATTGGGGAAAGCATCTTTATTTATTTTGCTTACAATAATAAAATTACATGATAAAACCACTTTTATATCTGGATTCTGTTAAATCTAATGATAAATAGATTATTTCAAAAGTATGTGTTCACTAAACACATAATTAAACACAGTTGCCTGTATGCTTCATTAAAGGACAGATTGAAAATACCAAATAATATATTTGATAAGTGCCTGCAAGATTTTTCGGAAGTGCTAAAACTGTGTGCTTGAAATACCTCGAGTCATCTGGATAGCCATACAGTACAACCAGAGGTGAATATGTAATTGAGAGTAGAGAAACTCAAGACTCTAAGCTTAATAGTATTCTAACAGGAAACTTTACTTAGGTACTGAGGACAGCTAGAAAATCCACCACCTTGCAAGGATTAGTATTAAATAGTGTGAACGAGCCTAGAATTTGTTTTGTGATCAAAAGAAAATGACAACTTCTTTAGATAAAATAAGGAAGAAGCTTTGAGCTATTTCCTAAGTTAATATTTCTGATCTCATTTTAAACATTTGGTCTCAGCAGTGTAAGATCTTACTCTTTGGGCAGCTTTAAGCTCCCTGAGGAGTCAGAAATGGCTGTGTGCTCTTAGCATGCCTGATCAGCTCCTGCCACTATGCTGAGTTTACCAAAAAGGGGGAAAAAAACCCCAAAACAACCACCCTTAAGATGGCAGTAACTTTTGCTATGCCTGATGAGTAATAAAGAGCATTTTTCAGAAGTAGAGGGTCTGGGTTCTGGAAGAGTCTGAATTCACAGCCTGGAGGAGTCTGAATTCACAGATGAGACTGATACAGATTTTAATAGTCCAAAATACTCATTTAAATGTATTATACAATTGCAAATAAAAATATTTCTAAATGGACGGTAGGTGTTTTTTTTTTCCCCCCAGTGTCTCATAGTCAAGAATTCTCATTAGAATAGTCTTGAATTAACTTGCCTACCCAAACAAGAACCAGAAACCCTTAAGAAAAAACAGTCTGACTATGATGCTAAAATCCCAGACCCCAGAACTTCAGTGTAAAGAAACAGGCAAAGGAGAATCATTGCATCCTTGCAGCAGGTTGCAGTATTGGGTCATTCAGCAGCCAATAATGAAATGGGTAGCACCTTCAATTGCACATATTTCACTCTTAGTGTAAGCTCTGTTGTCCTTCTTCAGGATTAATGGCTGCACAGAGTGGCTCCTTCAGCAATCGAGTGCTTTTTCACATGAACCTTTCCTCTGCTGCCTTCTGGGAGTTAAACATGCTGGGTGATGGGCTTAAGTCTTCTGGATCTGGGAACAGAAAAAGAATGTCCAACTAAAGGTTAAAATCCTTAAGTTACTCTTTGTCTTTTATACGCGTTTTCCCTGGTGTATATATCCAAGATTAATGACTTTCTGGTGATTTGACCATTCTCAAAACTGTACGGTTAGTCCTTCTATAATAAATCCTACTTGAAATAATAATAGAATAAACCAGGATGTAACATGTTGAAAGATTAAATATTTATATTTTCATGGAAATAAACAAAGGTATGTAAAACATTGAAAGACTATGACTGAAAGAAAGCCTAGCACTCTCTACTATATATCCTTTTACCTCCTTGGTTCTGTATCTCCAGTTAATTGTGGGATGGGATTTTGAAAAAGGAATGTGAGATTTTTGACATTCACGTTATAGGTGACGTAATTTTTAGCTATGTAGTGTGGCATTCTGGAACACTAACAGCATTTTTGCAGCATTTTTTTCTTTTATAAATACTGAATTTGGTGATATGCTGTCAAAATGGCTAATGTGATCCTTAGGTATGAACACAGAGGATCAATGAGAAGGTGATTTTTACCTCTTTAAACCAAGTCAATGAGACAGATATTGAGAAGCTAAATACTGCTCTGCTCCCCATAGTCTGGCTGTGGTCATATTTTAAAAGTGGGGCTAGTGCATAAATGAGCTGCAAAAATGATGTAAAGGCTTTTGAAGGGCAGACTTAGAAACCTCCAGCTGTTCAGCTGAGAGAAGGAAAAACAAAATGTGGTAACTTGATTACTGCATATAAGTATTTCTGGGGTGCAAAAAAAAAAAAAAAAAAAAAAAAGATGGCTGTTGAAGAGATCTTCATTCTGCCTGGAAAGGCACAAAAAGAGTGACTCCATAGGAGCAGCCACCATGAAGTGAGAGTGGGCAGGCACTGAAATATGCTATGGGGTGAACGGGGGGGGTTCTTAGCCTGTTGCATCTTGACAAGACCTAGGGTAAAATGTTACTGTCCTGGTTTTGACTGGGATAGGGCTAATTTTCTTCTTAGTAGCTAGAACAGTGCTGTGTTTTGGGTTCAGTATGGGATTTGGTATGAGAAGAGTGTTGATAACATACTAATGTTTTTAGTTGCTCTTAAGAATCAAGGACTTTCCAACTGCCTGTGTTTTGCTAGTCTGCAGGTGCACAAGAAGCTGGGAAAGAGAATGTCCGGAGCAATGGATGCAAATTGGCATTTGGATAAGCTAATGGAATATTACATATGATATAACGTCATGTTCAGTATATAAATGAGAGCTGGCCAAAAGTCTTGCTCTCTCTTTTCAGGGATTATATTTTTTGGGATCTCTCTCCTCCTCTAGGGTTGCTATTTGGGAATGGGCTGGGCATTGGTCAGTGGGTGGTGAACCATTGCAGTGTGCATCGCTCATTTGTATATTGTTATTACTATTATTAGCATTATTATTAGTGATATTATTTTAATTATATTTTATTTCACTCATTAAATTGTTTTTATCTCAAGTCATGAGTCTCCTTACCTTTACTCCTCCAATTCTCTCCCCCTCTTCCCTGGGGCTGGGGAGAGTGAGTGGCTGTGTGGTGTTCGACTGCTGGCCAGGTTAAACCATGACATGTTACTTTAGCCAAGTTGAAGTTTTTCAGTGCAGCATAGGGTAGCTGAAAGATACATAATGCATGTTACAATAAGTTGAACTGAGTTGTTGAAGGATCACTTTAGGGCTTAAATTTTCTGATTATTTTTCTTTCTTCTTACATTTGGAATTTTAGACTTAGAATAATGGAGAGCATTTTTCTCAGAAATTGGAAAACTGTTGCAAAGTTTCTAATTTGGATAGTTGGGAGTGAAAGATAAGCTGCACTCAGAGAGAGAGAGAGAGAGACTTACTTTATAAAGCCTGTGGGATTTAAGAAAGTCTAATGTGCTGATGGGTTTTTCTAAAAACATCTCTGCAGAGAAAAATGTCCAGGACAGTGCTATCAGGAATGTCTGACAGTGGCAAGACCATCTGCTTTCTTTCACCCAGTTCTTGAATCCTCTGGAGGAAAAAGAAATTTCGTCTCTGTAGGGGCAAAATGACTGAACCTGGAACCTAATATTGTGAGCCTCTTGCTGAGAGGTCACCTCTAAAGGATGAGTGGATGCTGTGCACTGATTACACGTCAGAAGTCATGGAAGTCTCTCACAGATTTTCAGCAGTAACTATTGCATCTTACAACTGTGCAGAACAAAAGCAAAGTATGAAATAAATGGATAATTGTCATATATTACTAAACAATATTGTCTTTGTCAATCACTGCTGCTGGTAAATGGCAGTGATACAGTCTTTTCCCTATCAGCATGCCTTCTGTCCCCTTACAGTTGACTTTCTCCAAACCCTGACTCCTGACCTTTCACCTCAGTCCATGGGTAGTGCAGATGATGGATGAGCCTTGTTAGGCTTGTAAGATGTGCTGGTGCAAAGGGAAAATGCCAGTGGGCATGTTGTGTTTGTCTTACATTTTCATAAAAAAAACTTGGATTTAAAACAGACAAATAGGTGCACAGGCTGAGCAAAATAAATTTCTCATGAATGTTTTGATCCTCTGCCATTCAGTGTTGAATACTGATGTCATATCAGCAGGTAGGGAAAAGTGAGCAAGGCAGGAGACCCGAAGGACAAAAGGAATTGACCAGTTGGAGCTGCAGAAGAACAGATACCCGGTTTTGCTGCCTGAGTTTGAGCTCAGCAAATACAGAGCAGCCTGGTTCAGGAAAAGAATAAATATTCAGACCCTGGTGCAGTATTCTGTGTAGCTGCCCACATTGTGAATCACACACTTGAAATGGAAAAATAAAGCATTAAAATGATGAAATCAGTATGGTGTGATTTCTTTTTTTTCTTTCCTTCAAGCAGTTTGAACATAAAATTAGTTTGAACTTCTTTCTAGTAAGAGAAGTGATATGAGCTTGTCATATAAAAATCTTGAACCAGACCTACATGGTTGAGACTTTTCTACTTCTTTAAGGACCATCAGGGATTTTTTATTTTTAAAGAGAATTATTTTAATGCTTTCAGGAAAGTAGAAGAAAGAAAGGTGTTCACTTTAATCATTAGATGGCAGGGGTGGAAAGAGTAATAGGAAGACAATACATTGCTAACATAGTAGACAGGACTTTAGGTCGAAGAAGTGTGGTTCCATGAGATATTATTTTAAGTCTAGATGTTTTCATAAATATACATAGATAAGTACAATGAATCTAGTGTTAGAGCTCTTGGTGGAATTTTTCCAAGACTCCGTAGGCTTGAACTGGGGGCTTGTATTCAGAAGTCCGAGTAGTGAACAGCCCATACAATATCCACAGAAACAACTTCATGTTTGTCATGCCTCATGAAAAAGAACAAATCAGTGTATTTTGGAAACAGCATATTTTCCAGCAAGACTTATCTCCTACTTGTTATAGCCTATCAGATGTAGGCATTTATTCAGAAAAGTATTGCTCTGCCAATCCTGTGGCTTGTATTTCTCCTGCCCATAGTGCATTTAGTACTATCACCCTTTTTTCTAAAGATTCTAGTTGGTTTTAGAGCCTTTAAGTTGCTGAAGGATGGCTGCCTTAATAGTCCTCATTTTAACATGATTTTACTTGGCTTGAAAAATTAAACAGGAAAGACACAGATTTTGCTTCTTAAATTTTGTTTACCACTGAAATGCTTTTTCATGAAAAGATCATAGAAAGGCAGTTGTTTTCATACTGTGCCAAACAAACAAAATTAGCTGTAAGCCTTCTCAAATATTGGCATTTTAATCTACCTCTGTTTCAAATTGCATGCTGTCTCCCCATCGTGAAGAAGTTCTAATTCAGTGGTGGCACCAGCAACTGACCGCGCTATGTGAAGAGTTCACTGCACAGGGAGCTACTTCACTGTGCTGAAAGCTCCACCTATAACTTTGGCTATGATGCACCACACTTTTCTTTAGTAACTGGAAATGTCCCTGTGAAAAGGGAACCTCATGCACAGGAGTGTTTTGCTGTGTGGCTCGTGGCATCGATATGTTTTAAATTTGGGAAGCTTGCAAAGGGGGAACTACTATCAGGAAAAAAAGGGTTTCCTGAGTTCAGTACAGCTACTAATTGAATGGATTTACTGAGTATTCAGAGAGAGAATATTGAATACCTGGGGATAAAAGAAATTTTAACTATTTCTGTGCATTAAATTTCTATGTTGGGAATAACCATTTCAGAGACTGAAAAGAGGGGAAAATAAAACAAAAATCTCATCACATAAAATAATGTACAAACAAAATTCAAGAATATTTGAAAGATCATAATTCTTTTTGCATCTTGGCAGCTGGTGAAGGGTAGGTATTGAAAATAAAGACTGCTATTTATCTTTACATTGAGGCCCAGAACTGGTCTTCTACTTATACTATACTTTTTTTCCCTAAACAAGATGTTTGTGACCATCCTGTGAAGATGAAACAGGAAGTTTATTTTCTTCTTTTTCAGCATTGCTTATCATTTAATGGAAATAAAAGCAAGGCCAAGCAAATGAAAACAGCATGCCAAAATTAAAGAATATAAATAGTTGCTGAAGCATAGTGTTTTTGCACTGGCTTGACTTGTGATTCAGTATTAGTTCATACCTTGTACACATGCAAGGATATGTAGGCATTTGTGTGCCTGGTGCCCTACTGGCAGTAGCATGAAATGAGGTGAAGTCCTGTGAACTGGGGAAGTATCATCAGTGTATCTCCAGGCAGTCATACGTGCAACCTACATCCACCTGAGCAACAACCCAGTTTGCAGCTCCAGACTTACAAAATATTGGAAGGGTTAAGTAAAACAACCACAAAAAAATTGGTGTGCTGAGGAAAGTGAGTCATAATTAGAGTCTTAAGGAATTCAATCTATCCGTTTTTCTCAAAATTTGAGAATGTGACATGATTATAATGCCCAAATACCTTCATGTTGAGAAAATTGCGTAGGAAAGTGAGTCATAATTAGAGTCTTAAGGATTTCAATCTATCCATTTTTCTCAAAAGAAGATTTGAATGTGACATGATTATAATGCCCAAATACCATCATGTTGAGAAAATTGCGAACACTGTAATTTAAGAGAATAAAGATAAATGGCAGGAAGTTAAAGGCATACAAATTTGAATAAGAAATTAGTCCTAATTTTTTAATAGTGAGGGCACTGAAATATTAGCATAGATTACCAGTGGAATTGATGATTTCTACACCTTATGAAGTCTTCAAATCAATGTTGAATGTCTTTCTAAAAGAACTGATTTAGCCAAACAGATTTTGGAAATACAAATAAGAGGAACTGCATGAAATTTAAGTACTGTTACATGGGAAAAAATAATTGAAGTAATTGTCCTTCTGACCTTAGTTTCTCTGAATTTATTAAAGATAAGTGTTAGGTAGCAGATAAATCAATGTTCTGAACTGCTATTTATTTCTATTCTTATACTTATTGGTATTTCATTCAGCTACTATTTTCTTATGATCCCTGGTGAGAGAATCAAAGTTTATGATGTCATCTAGTATATTATAATTGGTTATATAATTTTAATACTTAATTTCTTTAGTGGAATAGAATTTAAATGTCTTCTCTCTCCAATATAGTCTTGTCTGCTTGACCTATCCTGACCAATCCCCTATTTTGCAGGAACGTAACATGGCCATTTCGGAAAGAAAGCCCCTCTATGTTGCTGAAGAGAAGCAAGATACTTTACTACCACCTGGGGAGGTAACTGCATGGTCACTGGTGATGACCAGTGAGTCACCTCCCTTAGGTGAGGAGTGAAGCATCTTCTGTTTGCTGGGCCAGAGGCTCTTTCCTTTTGCAGTGGACCCTGACTCCCCTTCTGCCTGACCCTACTAAGACATTTTAATGTAAAATCAGTGTGAGGGGAAAAGAGTAGCTGGTAAATACATATTGTATAAATATTTCCTTTAAATTTTCTGAGTATGATAAAATACTGTTCCTCTTCCTGATAAATATCACTATGCACAAATTCCAGCATTTTGTAGGTAGTAGAGTTGTTTTTCTCTTAATATTAGTGTGCTTGATTCTGTGGGTTTTGACATCTCTATTCTTTTGTCTGACAAATCTGTGCGCTGACTTGTAAAAAAAAAAAAAAAAATCAATATTGTTTTCCCTGGCACTTTCTCTGCAGTTGAGTTGATTTATTATCACAGTTCCCTTTCCCCTCTTTTTATCAGTGTGTTACTATTGCTTTAGGGTTGAGTACCTGATAACATCATAGGGTAGAAGACACACAGAGAGTTTCCGTGACCTTATCCCCTGTGTGATCTTGTCCAGTGTGACGGTGAGCCATGGCTATAAAATGAACAATGATATTATCCAAGCTGTGTGATCAGATTTATGTTCTGTTATGTTGGAAATAGAAGCAAACTAGAACCAATGAACAAAATTTAGATTTATGTTTAAACTGTACTTGTCCAGTATCATCCACTGAGTAAAACTTAATTTGCCTACAAAGTTGTATGTTCTAGAAGAGTCATACAGACCATAGTCCTTGCGGCATTTAAACCAAGCATAAAGGTGAGCTTGTTGTTGCTCCTTAATAATGTGGTTTTGTTAATGTTGTTTCTGCTAGCCACTTATATCAAGGTAGTATTTAAGAACCTCAGTGAAATATCAGAGCTGCTTTGCCCTAAAAACTGTATGGACATGTAAGAAAAGACAAAGTTCACAGGCAGTATTTCGGCATTGAACAGATGCAACTGAAGGCTGCAAGAGCTAAATATGCTGTGAGCACGTGGACAAGTGTGAGCACAGTAACGCAAACAGAGGCTCTGTTCACACAGGGGCACTTGAGGAAAACAAGTTAACCAAGTTTACTAAACCTATGCCTAATGTGGCTACAGCATTTTAGATCCACTTTCTTCTTGGAAGAGTATCCTCATGTAATGACTTCTGCCTGTTGACTTTCTTTCTCTGCTAACCACCTTGGTAACCTCAGACCACTCCTTGCCTTGCTACTGGGGACTGCTGTTAGCTGTAAGCATCGTGAGAGAAATACGCTTGAAGGTAGGATGCAAAGCAGGATTTTGTGAAGGGGTTTTACTTATTGGCAGGGAGCAACAATGAGGAAATGAGAGGTGCTTGGCAGAGAGGGTGTGAGTGTGTGTGGGTCTGTGCTTGCTTGGGGCTGCAGGGGTTGGGAGGCTGAGGGGAGAACGTGACAGCAAAGTAAACTTATACATCTGGTAGCTGGAACAGGACAATAGGGTGAAGTCTAATAAGAAAGGTGAAATAAGGCTTTTTCCCTGCAAGGACTCAGGAAGATTTGTCAACCGGACAGTGGAGTTGGCAATAAAAAGAGAAAGAAGACATGGGGGAGCAGCATTATCAGTGTTCCCAGTGCTGCTGCAAAAATGCAGTATGTTTCTTAATGATGTTAGAAGCCTTCCTTCAGCTCTGGCTGGAAGAAATAAGTCCTGATTGGCTTCCCTTCCCTTCCCTTCCCTTCCCTTCCCTTCCCTTCCCTTCCCCCTTTTTCCTTTTTTTCTCACTACTTCTGGTAGTGTATCAGAGGGAGAAAAGGAAGAAGATGTTAGAGCTTAGTGGCTTTCGTCTTTTCTCCTATTTTCTTCTAGAGAGAAAAGTCTGATTCCCTGTCTTCTGGTCTCTTTGTCAGCGTGGGTCTGCAGCAGCTGCAGGGGATTCAAAGCTGAAACAGGACGTGGTGGGATGCCTCACATGACTCGAGTGCTGCAATAGATGGCTGCAAACACTTCAGAAGGGATAGACAAGGATAAAGAGGAGGTGAGGTAGCCCTTTTTGTCAAGGAGTGTTTTGATTGCCTGGAGGTTAATGATGGTGATGATAGGGTTGAGTGTCTGTGGGTAAGAATCAGGGGAAACACCAGCAAGGCAGATATCATGGTGAGGGTCTGCTATAGACCACCCAATCAAGATGAGGAGGTAGATTAAATATTCTATAAGCAGCTAGGGGATGTCTCAGGATCACTGGTCCTTGTTCTTATGAGGGACCTCAACTTGCCAGATGTCTGCTGGAAATACAACACAGCAGAGAGGAGACAGTCTCAGAGGTTCCTGGAGTGTGTGGAAGTCAGCTTCCTGACACAGCTGGTGAGGGAACTGACCAGGGAAGGTGCCCAACTGGACCTGTTATTCACTAACAGGGAAGGACTGGTGGGTGAAGTGGTGTTTGGAGGCTGTCTTGGGCACAGTGATCATGGGATGATAGAGTTTTCTGTTCTTGGGGAAGTGAGGAGAAGGGTCAGCAGGACTCCCACCTTGGATTTTTGGAGGGCAGACTTTGGGCTGTTCAGGAGTCTGGTTGGCAAAGTCTCTTGGAAGGCAGTCCTGAAGGGCAAAGGAATCCAGGAAGGCTGGATTCTCTTTAAGAAGGCTTATCTTTAAGAAGGACATTTTAAAAGTGCAGGAGCAGGCTCTCCCAATGTGCTGGAAGATGAGCTGGTGAGGGAGAAGATCAGCCTGGCTGAACAGGGAGCTCAGGAATAAAAAGAGAGTTTATGATCTGTGGAAGAAGGGACGAGCAACTCATGAGGACTACAAGAACCTTGTGAGGCTATGCAGGGAGAAAATTAGAGAGGCCAAAGCTCAGCTAGAACTCAATCTAGCTGCATCAGTAAAAGACAATAAAAAATGCTTCTTTAAATACATTAGTAACAAAAAGAGAGGTAAAGGGAATCTTCATCCTTTGTTGGGTACACAGTGAAACATTGTGACAAAGGATGAGGAAATGGTGGAGGTACTTAATGCCTTCTTTGCCTTGGTCTTTAATGGTAAGACAGACTGCTCTCTGAATACACGGACCCCTGAGCTGGTAGACAGGACTGAGGAGCAGAATGACACCTCCATAATCCCAGGGGAAATGTTCAGTGACCTATTGCACCACTTAGACATCCATAAGACTATAGGGCCAGATGGTATCCACCAGGGTACTGAGGGAGCTGGCGGAAGTGCTCACCAGGCCACTCTCCATCATTTTATCAGCTGTCCTGGCAGACCGGGGATGTTCTGGATGACTGGAAGCTGGCCAATGTGACACCCATCTACCAGAAGGGCTGGAAGGATGATCCAAGCAACGACAGGCCTGTCAGTCTGACCTCAGTGCTGGGGAAGGTGATGGAGCAGATTATACTCAGTGCCATCATGTGTCACATACAGGACAACCAGGGGATCAGGCCCAGTCAACATGGGTTGATGAAAGGTGGGTCTTGCCTGACTGACCTGATCTCCTATGACAGGGTGACGTGCTCAGTGGATGAGGGAAGGCCTGTGGATGTGGTGTACTCAGTTTTTAGTAAAGCCTTTGACACTGTTTCCCAGAGCATTCTCCTGGAGAAACTGGCTGCTCATGGCTTGGACAAGCATACTCATCGCTGGGTAAAGAACTGGCTGGATGGCCGGGCCCAGAGAGTTGTGGTGAATGGAGTTAAGTCCAGTGGGTGCCCGGTCACAAGTGGTGTTCCCCAGGGACCAGTGTTGGGGCAAGTTTTGTTTAATATATTTATCAGTGAACTGGATGAGGGGATTGAGTGCACCCTCGGTAAGTTTGCAGATGACACCAAGTTGGGTGGCAGTGTTGATCTGCCAGAGGGTAGGAAAGCTTTGCAGAGGGATCTGGACAGGCTGGATTGATGGGCTGAGCCAGTGGTATAAATTTCAATAAGGCCAAGTGCTGGGAAAAATTTCTTCACAGAAGGGTAGACAAACATTGGAAGAGGCTGCCCAGGGTAGTGGTGGAGTCACCATCCCTGGCAGTATTTAAAAGATGGGTAGATGAGGTCCTTAGGGACATGATTTAGAGATGGGATTGGCAGTGTTAGGTTAATGGTTGGACTCAATGATCTTAAAGGTCTTTTCCAACCACTATGATTCTATGAACAGATCTAGAGGTGAGAGGACAAGCGCCTCTGGAGCTTTGTATTTAGTTTCAAAGCAAAGCAAAAGATTGCTGTGGAGGTGCAGGGGCTATGGATTAATATGTTTGCAAGATATATTTACCAGGCCTTCATATATTTTGGTGGTTCTTGTCAGAAGAACCAGCTTATGCAGCTGGACACAGAACCAGGCCCCAACTACCTAGAAGCAATCACACTGGTACCAAAGTATATCATCTTGAAAACATATATTTCATTAACCTTAATACTTTAATCAATCAATGTGGGGTTTTTTTGTAAAAAGAGGCATGAAATTATTAACATGTTTTATTTTCCATAGACCTATATTAATCAACATGAATTTTATTACCCCAGTTAAACTCGTTATTAAAGAGTCCAGCCTCTGAGAGATATATTTTTTTTCTACTTTCTATTGACTCTTTTAAGATATCATGAGAACTTAGTTCTTCTTGGGTTTTTTGTTTTTGTTTTTTTTTTTCCCCCCATCCTTTGGAGCTTCCCCAGCAACTCAACATACACAATGTATAGTTTTAGCAGGTTTTTTTTTTAACATCTTGCTTAAGTATGCTGTTATGGAGAGCATTTATTCACCATCGTACAGGGAATATAATCTGTCCTTTTTCCAGATATTGAGCTATAATTTTCTGGAGGCAGCATTGTATGACTCCTTTCTGTCTTAATTATGGAGAAATATGCCTTTAAATTGTCCTTAGCTCTGGCATAATGATAGATTGAGTTGTTTTGCTTCCCTTCCCTTATCAATTTTCTACGATTCCTACACTTTGATTTATATTTATCATCAGCTTCTTGTTTCTTTAATCAGCAAGCAATGCTTTCATAGCTGCTGTCATACCTGTTAGGGTATTTTTAACCGTTAAAGGCACCTTTCTTAATTACTTCAGGCAGAAGCCTTTCAGACTTGTACTGAAATGCTTTTACACAGTTATAATTCAATTTTTCTGCTTGAATTATTTTCCCAATGGATTTGGTCATATGTTAATACAATAGGTGAGCTGTTTAGGTAGTGCAAGAATTTGGGGCACAGTGATATTAGAAGGTACACAATGGTATAGCTACTTGTTCTGTGAATTTTTGTCCTCCAAATTAATTCATAGTTCCCAGCCTACCCATGTACATGCGCCGTGTTCCAGCCCCAAAATTATTAATCTCTAAAGTGAATAATGTTTGTGTCTGACATAGTGGTATGAAGTAGAATGGCATATATTTTGTTTAACACTACTGTGCAATTTTAAAATAACAGCCAATATTATTCCTGAATTTCTTTTTGCTCAGAAAGCCATCGGAATTTTCAGGCAGCAGAATTTTAAAGCCACAATAATTTCCTCTCATTGGGGAATTAAACTTCAAGGTTTTTTTTGTTTTTCTCTTTTTATCACGGTTAATACAGATCAGTTCCAAGTTGAGAACGGGTATATACTTTGTAAGTATCCCACACTACGGATGAGCTCCTGTCTTCCAAGCAGTGCTGGGACAGACTCTTTTGCTGTCATTAAATCATACTTTCATTTAGTACAGGAGAAACTCTTGCTGATACGAATCATCCATATTGGTACAGTCCTCTGAAAAATGTTGTTGATGAACTTGCATTTTCCAGTGCAAATGATCAAAAAACTCTCTCTGCTATTTTTATACCTCAGATCTTTCAAGGTGATTATGATGTGGGAAAAAGTATTACAAATTGTGAATCAAAAGAGAGATCCTTCTCGTCTTCCACTGGAAGATGTAATTTTCTGGTTCCTTCTGAGATACCTCAGTGAGAATGGGGAAAACTGGAGGCCATGTGCCATGCTTGAAATCCAGGCCAAGTGTGGCGAGGATGGTGACCCATGCTAGCTCTGTTATGCTCTCTTGTCAGCCCATCTGTCCCCTCCATTAAGCATCTACAGCTGGGGCTGAGATGGATAGTTTGGAGACAACATCAGAAGGGGCTGTTAAAATTCAAGTCATTGCTTGGCAGACTGTCAGCATTTTCCTGCTGGCTGTAAGCAAAAGATGGTGCTTTTTAGGTGTGTCTCATTCTCTGGGGGGCAGACAGAGTTGCAGGG